>NC_134087.1:18021164-18293004 GCF_000715075.1 Nicotiana tabacum | reverse complement strand
AAGAAACGAGCAAACGCACAGTTTTCATAAATTACTCTATTCATAGAGATACTAGGGGTGTCTATATTCTTGATTTCCCATGAGAATTATTATTATTATCTTCTGATCATGAGTCTCAGAATAATACGCAATTGAAAAAGTTTATCCGGAGGGAATATTGAGATTTTAATGTATTTTTCATGCATTTCACCCATTTATACAAGTGCATTGACCCATGACCAAATGGCATTATATACGCGTATATATGTAAATATATGTATATGGTATATGGGAAAAGGTTACGTCGTTCTATACGCACCACCACCTGATCAGCTGGTATATGTTGATGATGTTGCCCATAGTGGCCGAGACGATATGATGGGATACCCTCAGTGGTTTGATGATATAATGTACACTCATACATATGCATGGCATGACATTTATACGCACGTGCATGAAATTATAAATGTTTTAAAATTTACAAAGTTATTCAAATTTAAAGACGTGTTTCTATATTACGTATTTCATCTATGTCTTTTACGTACTAATTTTCATGCCTTACATACTCAGTATATTTTTCGTACTGACGCCCTATTTCACGGGGCCTGCATTTCATGCCAGCAGGTGCAGGTAAGCAAGCTGACGGCACCCCTTCTTAGGATCATTGATCAGCGAGAGTTGGCATGCTCCACTTGATCCGGAGCTGCTTTTGATTTTGGTATGATATGTTTGTATATATATATATATATATGGGTAGGACGTATACGTTTGCATATATATATATATGGGTATGACGTGGCTCAGTCCCATCTTTGTACAGTTATATTTCTATTAGAGGTCTGTAGATATTGTGTCTAGTTGGGTTGTATGTGGCCTTGTCGGCTTTCAGTTTTGGATGTATAATTGTCTATAGCTGCCTTGCCGGCTCGCCCACTATATTCTGCATGTATATGTACATATGCCTTGATAGCAGATTTCCTTCATGTATATTATTTTGGTAATGTAACAGATGTTATTCAGGTTCATATCTTAGACGCATGCTTAGGGGTGTTTGACAAGTAGGATTCAGGCACCCATCGCGGCCCATCAGTTTGGGTCGTGACATAGTTGATAGTAGATCTTAAAGTAACTCGAGCGAGGTCGAGTGTAAAATAACTCGAGCGAGGTCGAATGTAAAGTAATTCAAGCGAGGTTGAATATAAAGTAATTCGAGCGAAGTTGAATTTAAAGTAATTCGAGCGAGGTCGAATGTAAAGTAATTCAAGCGAGGTCAAATGTAAAGTATGAAAGGATGGTGGAGAGTAAAAATGCTGCTTTATTCATTGGAGAATATTTACATGTCTGTTTGTTTCATACATATATTGGATTTCTTCGTGTACGTTGGAGAAGTTTCCATGTATCCAGTCCCTTTATCGTTTGGCCTGGAGAAGTAGTCGTCAGGCGGGGCGATGAATTATACTTGAACTTCAAGACGTCCCCTTCATTGACTCATTAAAAAGCTCCCCGAGAAAACCAATTGGGACAAAACCCGGGTAAGGGAAAAATAGTATGACTCGAGGGGCGTCTATTTTCAGAAGTTGAAGTAGTTGAGGTGGGCGACGTTCCAATTATTTTGTAGTAGTTTTCCCTCTATTGTTTCTTGTTGGAATGATCCTTTGTTTGTTGTTGCCGTAATTTTGTATGACCCGTCCCAATTGGTTCCTAGCTTGCCTTCCCTTGAATCTTTGCTTGCCTGTGTTTTGGTTTTGAGTACATAGTCTACGACTTTGAGTGGTCGTATTTTTGCTTTTTTGTTGTAGTACCGCTCTGCTTATTTTTTTTGGGCTACCATTCTTATATACGCCATGTCTCTTCGCTCTTCTGCTTCGTCAAGGTCTTGTTTCCTGTTTTAGTCGTTGCTTGGTCTGCTTTCATTGGAGTATCTCATACTAGGCTTTCCGACCTCGACCGGTATCATGGCATTAGTTCCATAGACTAATGAATACGGCATTTTTTCGGTGCTTGTTTTTGACGTGGTGCGGTATGACCACAGTACTGGCAGTAACTCTGGGCACAATCCTTTGGCGTCCTCAAGCTTTTTCTTTAAAATATTCAGTATTGTTTTGTTGGAGGATTCGGCTTGGCCGTTTCCAGTAGGATGATATGTTGTGGAGAGTATTCGCTTGATATGCCATTTTTCGAAGCACTTAGCAGTCTTCTTCCGTGTGAATTATAGTCCGTTATTGCAGTCGATTTCTTTGGGGATGCCGAAGCGGCATATGATGTTCCTCCATATGAATGTGATGACTTTCTGCTAGCGTATTTGGGCGAATACACCTGCTTCTACCCACTTTAAAAAATAGTCAGTTTAAACTATAAGGAATCGTGTGTTGCCTCGCCCTGCTGGGAGGGGTCCGATAATGTCCATTCCCCATTTGATAAATGGCCACGGTAATGTAACAAAGTGGAGGAGATCGTCTGCTTGGTGTATCATAGGGGCATATTTCTAGCATTGCTCAGAGTTCTTGACGTAGTCAGCGACTTCCTTCTTCATTGTGGGCTAATAGTAACCTGCCCGAATGAGGCATCTGATGAGGGCTCGGTTACTGGTATGGGCCACAATGGCCTTCATGTACTTCTTCGAGGACGCGCCTCATTTGGTTCGACCCTAGACATTTTGCCAAGCCCCCCCCCCCCCCCAAATGTTCTTTTGTACAGGTCGTGATTGATAATGCTATATCTGGCCGCCTACATTCAAAGCTTTTTGGCTTCTTTTTGTCCAATGGGAGTATTCCCTCATGCAAGTATTTTATGGTGCGGTTGCGCCAGTCCCAAGTCAAATTTATAGAGTGTACCTCAAGTTGGTCTATTGACGAGTGGAGGAGGGTGACCACATTTTCTTTAGTGATATTTTTGGTGGCCGCTTCTAATATGGCGAGGCTATCTGCCTCGATGTTTTGTACTCGAAGTATCTGGTCGAGACGACATTCATCGAATTTTGGTAGTAGTTTATTAATTTCTACCTGGTACTTTTGTAGCCTCTGCTCTTTGATTTGGAAAGTCCCTGTGACTTTGTTGATAATGAGTTGTGAGTTGTATCTGAGGATGACTCGTCGTGCTCAGTATTTGAGAGCTAGCTTTAGTCCTGCAATTACAGCCTCATATTTGGCCTCATTGTTAGTCATATCGGGGCACCGTATGGATTGGCGGATAACTTCTCTTCTTGGGACCTCGAGTACGAGTCCCAGTCCAGATCCTGACGTGTTGGATGTGCCATTGGTGTATAGGACCCATAGGTCGGGTAGTCTAGGAGGGGTATGAGAACTAAAATCGCTGTTCGTGGCGAGAACTAAAATCGATTTGGAACTAAAATCGGCGATGAAGTTGGCGAGTACCTATGATTTTATCGCTGTTCGTGGCTGATATATTATATCGTGCTCGCTTAATTCTATGGCCCACTTGACCAGTCTTCCCGACAATTAGGGTCTAAGCTTTCGTGAAGCTATAACCAATGCTAAGGCCAATTTCTCAAGGTGGGGGTACCTCATTTTGGTGTCGAACAGGGTTTTACTAATATAATAAATTGGAGACTGCGTACCTTTGTTTTTGCGGACCAATACTACGCTTACCGCAACTTTTGAGACGACCAAGTATATTAGGAGGCGTTCGCTAGGTTCTGCTTTGGCAATCAGTAGTGGCGAAGACAAGTATGCCTTTCGTTCCATCAAGGCATCGATGCATTCTTAATTCCACTGGAGCTTGTTGTCTTTTTTTAGCATGTTGAAGAGCTTGGGGCACCTGTCGGATGACCGTGAGATGAACCTTGACAGGGCGGCTATACGGCCAGACAGTTTTTGCACCTTTTTCTTGTTGGTTAACACTTTAGGTATCCCTTCAATGGCTTTGATTTGATCTGGGTTGACTTCGATGCCTCTTTGTGACACCAAGGAATCGAGAAATTTGCCTGAGGTTACGCCGAAGGCACATTTTTCGGGGTTCAATTTCATGCCGTACTGCCTTAATATACCGAAGGTCTCTGTCAAGTGGTCGATGTTGTCTTCTTTCCTTTTTGATTTAACCAATATGTCATCGATGTAAACTTCCATTGTTTTGTCGAGTTGATCCTTGAACATCTTGGTAACCAACCTTTGGTACGTTGCCCCTGCGTTCTTCAACCCGAATGGCATGACTCTATAACAGTACGTTCCCTAATAGGTGAAGAAAGTAGTTTTTTCCTGGTCCTCCTCCTCCATGAGGATTTGGTTGTAACCCGAGTAAGCATCCAAGAAGCTTAACAATTCGTGCCCCGCTGTTGCGTCGATGAGCTGGTTGATGTGAGGCAGTGGAAAGGAGTCTTTTGGGCAGGCTTTGTTTAGGTTTGTGAAATCCACGCACATACGCCTTTTCCCGTTTTTCTTTTTTACCATGATCACATTGGCGACCCATTGAGGGTATTTGATTCCCGGATGGAATCGTTGGTGAGTGGCTTATCCACTTCATTACTGACGGCCTCGTTGATTGCGCCGTTGAATTTTTTTCTTATTTGCCACACTGGTGGGTAGAGTGGATCGATGTTCAACTTGTGTGTGGCAACATCTTTCGGGATACCCAGTATATCTGCATCGGAGAAGGCGAACAAATCGGCATTGTCAATTAAAAACTTATGAAATTTACCTGGTTTTGAGAGTTTATGTCCGATGTAAGCCTTTTTGCTGCTGTCGCTATTATCCGGTTGGACGGGATCGAGGTCATCTATCGTTGACTCAATGGATTCCACGATGTCGGGGCCCCTGATGACGTCTATTTGTGCGTTGAGTCTGGTCCCCGACTTTGGTAATTGCTATGCTTCTGAGTCTGTTCCTTTTAGAAGATGAGTGTATGTGCAATCCTGGGCAATACAATAACATTCTTGGGGGGTGCGTTGTTCGCCTCAGATGCTGAATATCCCCCATGGAGTAGGGAACTTGATCACTTGATATAGGCTTGACGGGATGGCCCTCGTGATGTGTATCCTTGGACGCCCTATGATGGTGTTGTAAGCTGTGTCTTGGTTCATGACATTGAATGTTGTTTCTACGGTGACGCCCCCAGCCAGAGTGGGTAACGTTATCTCCTCAGAGGTTCTCTCAACTGCATTGTTAAAACCTATCAGTGTTATGCAATGTGCTACTATCTTGTCTTTGAGTGTTATTTGTGTGAGGACTCGAGGGTAGATAATACACGCGCCGTTTCCGTCATCTACCATTATTCTTTTCACATCAATATCTAAAATACGTAAAGTAATAACAAGAGAATCGAAATGAGGGAAAGTCAAACCATCGATATCTGATTTATCGAAGAGGATACTGTCTCCAAGATCGTCGTACCATTCGTGGGTGATCGACCGCTTTAGTTTGTGTGTGGTAGTGAACTTCACATGGTTGATCGCTGCTTCATCGCCCCCTCTGATGATCATTTGGATGGTGCGGGTGGGAGAGGGTGGCTTTGGGGGGCCATGGTGTTGTTCGCATCTGCGGCCGAAGTTGGCTCGTCCACGGTCGCTCATTAGTTCCCGCAGGTGCCCTTGGTTTAGCATGTTTACTACCTTTTGCCGTAGAGCTATGCAATCCTCGATTTTGTGACCCTGCTCCTGCTAAAAATCACAGAGGACGTTCGACTTTCGGGTACTTGGGTCGGACTTTATCTTCTGTGGCAACTTCACCTTTGTGCCAAGCTTCTCTAGTGCGTACACTATTTCTGAAGGGGAAACAGAAATATTGTGAGCAGATAAGAGTGGAGGCATACCTCTTTCGTTTCGCTGAGTCCCTGTATGTGGCCTAGACAACCCTTTCGCATGTCGAGGAGACGGTGGGATGGTTGTTCTAACGTAAGGTTAATGTCTTTCTCAGTTGTGACGGGAACCTGACTTATCTCTTCGACCGTTGTTACAACGATATTTTCTAGACTCTATTTGAACTGATGTCAGCCATTGGGTCGGACCGTTAAGGTCGTCCTCGTTGGCTCTCACCTCGGCACAATAGGCATTGTGGATTTCTTCCCAAGTGGTGGGAGGGCATTTCATGAGCCTGCTTAATAACTTTCTGCTTAATAACATTCTGGAAAGCTGCTACCGCTATCCCTTCTAATACATTTGGTATGCTGATTCTCACCCTGTTAAACCAGGCGAGAAAGTCTCTGAGTCCTTCGCCGGGCGATTGCCTAACGACGAATATATCATTCACCCAGACCTCCGCCTTTTTAGCCCCGTCATGGGCGGTGACAAACTTGTCGGCCATTTCCTCGAACATTGTTTTTTACCGTGCCGGCAATTATGAATACCAGGTTAAGGTTCCCCCCATTAGGATTTCACCGAACGTTTTCAGTAACACTGATAGTACTTGCTCCTTCGAAAGGTCATTGCCCTTCACTGCTATGACGTAATAGATGATATGATCTTCGGGGTCTATAGTACCATCGTATATCTTCAAGTACGGTGGAATTTTGAAGGTCTTGGGAATGTCATGTGGACCCGCTTCCTCGTTGTATGGTTGTTCGACGAACCGGCCAACGTCTCATTTAGGTAGCAACTTTGGGGCGCCCATTATCTTATCGACCCTTTCTTGATGCTCCCTCATCTGATCGTGGAGTGCTTTGGTTTCGTTTTTCATTTCTTCCATTTTCTTTAGAATGGCTGCAAGTGCGTCATTACTTGCATCAACAGTGGTATGAGTGTTACCTGTTTGGGGGTCGGGCTATTGCTAGTGATCGTTGTGATATCTGCTTGTGCGATGTTTCTGTTCTCCCTTTGAACGGGTTTGTCGAGTATGTTGTTTAGAGTACTTGTCAACCACTCTTCCAGTAATTCTTTTACTTCTGATGGTGCTTCCTCAGCTGTAGACGTATAGGCTCCCTTTTCGCGTGAAGTCGTTACGCTTTCATGAGGGGGAGGTGAATCACTCCGCCTGGGTGTAGCGCTTGGCGTCATGTTCTCGTTATCTTTCCTACCATCTTCGTTGATGGTGTTCAAAATATTGGTAGTGACGCCTGCTATTGCTTTCAGCCTTGCATATCCTTTTCCTGCCATCGTTAGTTTGTGCAAATGATGAGAAGATGACTATTTCTTCTTCTTCTTATTCTTTTATCTAGAAGGAACTAAAATTTTAACTAAAACCTCCCCACAGACGGCGCCAAATTGTTTGACCACAAAAGTGTTAAACCTTTTAGTTAAACCAATTAATGATGAGTTAAAGGGCAAGTTTTAGTCGAACTTAATAAATTCTAGACCGAATGCAACAAAATACTTGCGAGACGAGTAGTGCTTAAGAGCATTAAATAACAAATTTAATATTCAGTGATTTGCAGTGAATATGATAGTATGAGTAATAAATGTAGATGATGGAAATATGTGTAATAAGAAAAGATCTACCACCCAATTATTGTATGATTGGAATCTTCCTTTATCCCGTTAGCGACGTGAAAAAGAGAGAAGTGAAGATGGATGTGGAATCTTCGGGTCTTGTGAACAAAAATTGAACAACGTGTGCTTAAATAATATTATCAGTGAACAAGATAACTTTTGTATATTTTGTTTTGTCAACCTTAACAATATGTTCTTATCAAAAAGTGAAGATCCTCTTTTTGTTCTCTATCTCTTGATATTTATAAGGGATATTTCTCAAAAATCCTAAAAAGTACAACATAAAGAATATCCAAAAGAATATTCCTTATGCCTATCTGTGAACCTATTCTACCGTTATTTCTTCATTTCGGCTACCCGTTTTTGACACCAGCCTTTTTACGAGCAACCTTCAGTCGTCACACCATAGTCGACTCCGTCCTTTATCTTATTTATTTGTTATTGTCGAGTCGCCAAATTTGGACCTATACAGTAAAAGAATTGTTTTATTGAGAAAGTAAAACCGGCAAAAAAATTGATACTTTGCTCTCAATTGACTAACTCCTCAAATTCTTGATAAAATCTAACTTTTTCAAAAACAAAATTATACATTTGCTTAAAGTAAACCATTGAAGCTCAGAGGTTATGCATGCTAAATACCTAATAAATTTGGAATTATCTATGCACTTGTAGTGCCAACAAAGTTTTTATAGATAAATACAGTAGTATCCACTTTATATATGTTTATCAAAATGCACAATCATCGAAATCTTATGAAAAGGGACTTTTGTATGGCCTTGCTAAGCTCAAAAAAGGAAACATACTTTCACCTTATTTGTTGCGATAAAGGTACTCATACAAATATGATTCTCCTTTTGGAGAAGTAAATAAATAAACATAAGCTTCGTATTATAAAATAATAGTTCGGCGTATAAAATATTTTGTATTTATGCAAGATTCGAGAAAAAGATATATTTTTAGGAGTGTGATGTAAATATTCTATCCTAATATAAATATCATTAATTGTTTTAATAGTTCGAACCCGTAATCAATAAGACACAAGCAGATAATTTTACTGTTGTACTACTGCTCCCTCCATAAAATTTATTTAATAAAGACGTCAAAAGAAAATCAAGCAGAAACCTCAATACATATGAATAATATAATTTGTCTATGCCCTACCTAATTATGAATTTGGCAATTAGGATAAGATATTCCCAATGCATGCGTGTCATGCTCTCTGTATGTAAATGTGTCCAAATAGATGCCATGAAATTGATTAGATTATATAAATGCCTTGAACTGTTATGCCCTCAATGCTCGGATAAAATGCCCTAGCTTAAAAGACATAGGATATGTAACGATTTGGTCGGTTGTTTTGAGCTCTAGCGTTTCGTTCGGTAATTTGAAGCCATAAACAGCTTCACTTCAGGTATTATGACTTGTACGTGTAGTCGGAATTAAATTTCGGGAAGTTTGGAATTGATTTGGAAAGAAAATTCTCATTTCGGAAGCTTTAAGTTGGAAGACTTGACTAGGATTGGATTTTTCAGGAAACGACCTCGGAATCAGGATTTGAAGGTTCCAGTAGGTTTGTATGATGATTTCGGACTTGGGCGTATGCCCGGATCGGGTTTTGGGTGATCCGGGAGCGTTTTGCACCTATTGTGGAAGATAGCATTTTTGGAAGAATTTCATAAATTTGGATTGAAATGCATTTCAATGCTATCGATGTCCGTTTGGGATTCTGAGTCTGGGAATAGCTCTGTATGGTGACTCTGGTATTAGGAGTGCGATCGGAAGTGAATTCGGAGGTCCGCAGGTCATTTTGAAGTCATTTGGCTAAAGATAGAAATTTAAAGGTTTTGAGAAGTTTGACAGGAAGTGGACTTTTTGATATCGGGGTCGGATTCCGATTCCGGAAGCTGGAGTAGGTCCATAATGTCAAATATAACTTGTGTACAAAATTTGAGGTCAATCGGACGCGATTTGATAGGTTTAAGCAACGAAAGTAGAAATTTAAAATTTTAAAGTTCATTAAACTTGAATTGGAGTGCGATTCATGATTTCGACGTTGTTTGATGTGATTTGAGGCCTCGAGCGAGTTCGTATCATGTTTTGGGACATATTGGTATAATCGGTTAAGGTCCCGAGGGCCTCGGGTGGATTTCGGAAGATTAACGAAATGGATTTCGGATAAAGAAAAGATGCTGAAATTCTGTTGTAGAAGCTGTTCGCCAGAAAATTTCTGATGCAAGGAGTCGATTTAGGAAGCTCATATCTTGCAATCTATAAGGAATCGGAAAATATACAAAACATAAAGGTTGTAGCGCTTGTATTCTAGTCTACAAAAAGATAAACCATTCATCATTTAGATATTTGTACGGAAAGTTATGATCGATAGAATGAAGGCTGGTAAAGCTCTTCTGCAATTTCCCCAGAAATTTCTGATGCGAGGAGCCTACTTTGGAAGCTTATATCTAGAAATCTATAAGGAATCTGAAATTTGCAAAACATAAACGTTGTAGATATTTGATTCTAGTTTCCAGAAAGTTTAACCATTCATCATTGGACATTTGTACAGAAAATTATGGTCCATTGACTAAAGGCTAGTAGTAGTTCATTTTTGCCCCAAAATCAGGCAAAATCGCATTTCATACATGCGACTTGCCTGGGCAGAATGCCTAAAAACGGGAGTCAGCCATTTTTTTATTCATTTTGGAGTTTTGAGTCTCGGATTTGGGCGATTTTTGGAGCTTTTGGAAGAGGTTTTTCACCTAGCACTTTGAGGTAAATAATTGCTACACAACATGAATTTAATACATAGATTATGGATAGATTAACATGTAAAAATTGGTGAAATCAAGGGTTTAGATGAAAACCTAGGTTTTGTATAGAAATGAGATTTGACCACGAAAATGGTTATGGAATTTGGTAAAAATCATATATTTGACTTCATAAGGTTATGGGTAACAACTTTCTTTAAAAATTTCCGGAATCCGGGCACTTGGGCTCGGGGGTGAATTTTAGGAATCTTACATTTAGGGTTTGGTAATCACCTTAATAGTTGGAATATGAATTTTTGAACATGTATTGATAGTTTATACACTATTTCATTAATTTTGGATTGTTCCACACCGAATTGAGGGTATGAGCATAATCTTGGACCGGAAAGTGGGCTTTGGAGCGAGGTGAGTCTCATTTCTAATCTTGTAAGAGGAAATTGTCCCCATAGTTGAATTAATTGGATATGTGCTTCTATTTGTGGGGGAAACGTACACACGAGGTGACGAGAGTCCGTGCGTAGCTACTATTATGCTTAAGTCTGGGTAGTTTAGGACCCAAAAACATACTTTACTTGCAATATTTGAAATCTTGTTGTCAATTTAGAAATGCTTAAAACATATCAAACGTGTAAATGAATTTCTAAAAGACTAGTCATCGTTTCTATATTTTTAAAAGAGAAATTGCCTTTTCTTGGATAATTGCTCCTTGATGAGTTATTGATTGACTGTTTGAATGTGTTTATATATTGTGGAACGGGCCAAACGCCTCGGTAGATTAAATAGATGCATCTATGGTTCGCGCCATTCGACCCTCTGACAGTGCACAGTTTAAATATTTGTTGGACCGGGTCATACGACCTCGACATGATTAGCGCATGCTTGTATTGCTTGCCTTGAAATTCATAGATGTTGATATTTGTTTCTCCCTAGCCTGAGATAAATATATAAATGATGAAAATGAATTTGGGAATTTCCTATAAACAAAAGAATTGTTTACTTGCCTCATGCTATTTGAGTTACCGTCATTTTTATGAAAATCATCGTTTTATTAAATTATTGGTATATTATCATTGGACCACTAGAAAGTGTTGAAGTCGACCTCTCGTCTTTACTTCTTCGAGATTAGACGGGATACTTATTAAGTATACGTTATTTTTGTACTCATGCTACACTTGTTGTGCATTCTTGTTGCACAGACACATATACCTCTAACGGCCTAATGGGCATAGCAGCATGGATGATACGGAGACTTAGGTGAGCTGCATCTCTCAAGGCGACACACAACCATTATAGTCTCTTTTAGTGTATTGTATTTACTTCCTGTCCAAATCTGTATTCCGGATAGTTATTGTACTTCATTTGGTTTTCTAGCGATTGCTCATGCACTTGTGACACTGGGTTCTGGGATGATTATGGGATATTTAATATTAAAATTTCTAAACATTTTTATTTATTCAGTGATGATTACCTTTTTACTAGTTAAATTAAAGAAAATTATGGTTCCTAAAGTATTAAAATGAGAGTTTAATTAATTACTCAATGTTGGCTTGCCTGACCGAGGTGTCCAGCGCCATCATGACCTTTGATGGATTTTGGGTCGTGACAACATGGTATCAGAGCACTAGGTTCCCTTAGGTCTCACGAGTCATGGGCGAGTCTAGTAGAGTCTTGCGGATTGGTACAGAGACATATGTACTTATCTTCGAGTGGCTACAGGGATGTTAGGAGCACTTTCCTTATTGATTCCTCATCGTGCGGTTTGATTCCTTTGAGGCTTATGCCCCTGTTTCCTTCCTACTCAATCTTAAGCGACGCGAAGCGCTTATTACAAAACGGGAATTGAGGAATTATAATAGTACTACAGATGTGGTGTGGGATATTTCTCCCAGCGTAGTAGTTTGGGCTATTGTCATCACCTTGTAGAAGGTCGTTCTGTCGTTTCAGCTCAGTATCAGTATTACCTAAGGTTTCGACATCGATGTTATGAAAATTCGTGCGTTGCTATTGCCCAGTATTGATGTGATGGTAGGATACTTACCAATATGTCAGGGCAGTGAATGACCTAAAAGGAGGCCTACTCAGTGCATGATTTAGAGACTCGGTATTTCATTCCCAGCGGAGGAAAGGCAACCGGACAATAATTGTTCAGGATTGAGTCGATGTTTCTAATGTCAATGGCTCGAGAAAACATGATCTTCAGAAAAGTATAAAGTTAGTAGCGGTCTATTAGTTCAAGTGCTACTGAGATATATATTGATCTAAGGCAATAACTGGGCAGCAAAGGATGAGGAAGGACATGTGGGAAGTGTTATGCGGTGGTTAAACTTCTAGAAAGCCAGGTGTAAGAAGCGAAAGTCGAGTAGTTTCTTAAAGAAGTAAGTTTACCCAAAGTGGGAAAGTGGTAGAATAGCATATGGGTTCAGTGGCAGGATAACTACACACCTTGAGGAAAAGTTAGAGTGGTTTGGGAAATTTAGTGGACGGTGATTGGGTCTACGAGTTTAATTTGAAATATTGGCTAGCATACAACGGGAGATTTGATATGACGGAAAGGAGCTGCTTGATATGAAGAAGGATACAACATAACTTTGAAATGAGGAGATATTGTCGTGTATTTTAATGGATGTCCACGAGGAATGAACAGATTCGTTCAGCTAGCGAATGAGCATAGGCTCAGGATGGGTTACTGATTTCGTAGTAATGGTGCATTGCAGCGTTGTTGGGAGATGACGACATGTAATTTCTACAAGGGGTTATCTCCTGTGAGCAAATTAGCGGTCGCGTGGTTGGAAAAAATTATGTGAAGAATCCTACTGGCTATCCAGTAAGAAGTCGAATATGTGAATGTTTTTAGAGATTCAGAGTGTTTATGAAATGCTAACGGAAGGATTTCGAAGAATTTGGCGGTGGATTGCGCAAGCTTATGTCAATGAGAGATAAAGAATCTTGGTGGCTTCTGGAGTTATATAATAGTGGCTTCAAGCTAAATGGGAGAGTCCCACCGCCTACGGTTGGATTGCATGGTCGTCTATTTGTGAGATTTCAGGTTATTAGCATATGAATGGGTTATTTTAGCTAAGGGAAAGGAACATAAAAGGTAATTTGAGGAGAGGAATTGTTAAAGGTGTGTTATAGTTGGCCTTATTGACTCATGTTCATACTTGGGGAAGGGTACATGATTTATGCCTTGTGTAGATGCGGGTTTCAAGGAAAGTGATTCGGCCGGGTGCTTCGTTGAAAGGGTGTTCATATGCTAGAAGATTCATTGAGTTGATTATATTCGAGACCAAGTCAGAGTGGGTGGCTCTCAACAACAGTCCTAGTGAATTCAAAGGATTTAAAAATGCGGTGCCTAAGGATTCAAGCCCGCATTATGGTTAAGGATCGAGCTTTTGTAGCAGATTATGATAAGACGACCGGAATGATCTATGATGTTTTCAACTTGCAGTGTAGCATTGGGAGGAAAAAAGGGAAAAAAACTTCGGATTCATAGAGAGATTATCAGAATAGGTGCATCAGTTGAAGATGCAAATGTGCGTGCAAGGAGGGTATGAAGCGGTTCATGGGTTTGGAGACAATGTGGTCTCATGGAATGGGGTCACTCAGGATGAGTGTGGATTTAGGTGGGTGATGTAAGGAATGGAGCTAATATTATCTCTAAGGCAAGTTAAGGATGAATTAGAGGAAGTTAGATTGGTCAGCCATGGTTGAATGGGCATAGTGGTGACGGTGCGCACGAGGCTCGACGGCCGCCGTAATTGATTATATTTGGAAGTATTCAAGTATTATGGCATGTTATGTGTAGGCGGATCCCGGAACGGTTATGGTGGTTTAGACCACTACTTGAGGATTTGAATGTTCTACGGTTATGAGAAGTTACTCGCGTGTTGCTATGGTCCTCTTGGAATGAGTTAAGTAAAAAGTTTCCAGGTGAGGAAGTGTTTACCATATTAGTGGTTCAGGAGTTATGATGAAGATCTTGTGCTATCGCATATTAGCATATTGGGTGCAGTGAGTGGTATGGAATTTGAAAGTGAAGATCAAGGTTGCGGTTCGGTATTGACAAGGATGTCACGAGCTCGGATGAGCAGGAAAGGGATTTGAATGTTTAGAGTAAGCTGGCATTGTCTTCAACATTACCTGAGATCGGTGTTTTGTGAAAAAGGCTTTCTATCCTGGTTAAGGATTCTTAATCGCTTTTCAGCGTTAGTGCGGTCGGTGGTATGGATGTACAAACCTGTTATCTATTATGGAAGGTTGTGGGAGCATGCCCCACAGGAATGTTGTATAAGTGTGGCATGTAGTCACTTGACTGATTGAAGAATTAAACCAAGTATGAAGATTGTGGTGATATCGTTAATTTAAGATTTGATGCCTGGAGGGCACTCGATTTATTGGGTTGTGGACTTTGGAGGATTACTCTAGTTATGATGGTTGTTCTTGTGTGTTATGAAAAAAAGGGGTTATTATGGAACCAGGAAAGATTATGGACCTAGTTCGATACGTTCAGAATCGGCTTGAGGTCTGTGAATGGATTTAAGTATGAATATGGGCTCTATATCAGGCTGGATATGTTCATTTCAGCATAGCGCTCTTTATGGAGGAGTATTCAGATGTGGGATGTTATTTCGTCGTCGGCTATTTCATGTAATGCTATATTGTGTCATGTGAGTTGTGAACGTCTCGATAATTTTCTTATGTGTTGAGGTTCAAAGTAGCGATGGTGTTATGTGAGAAGGATGGCGTTATATGTCTCCCTAGGGATGGTATTATGCACTTAGCATGCTTGTGACCGATATTCGGTATTTTGTTGTAATGAGCAATTTAGCTCGGTGTGTATCTCCTTATGTGAATTTTATGTGTGGATCGGGTGGCATGCCGCCATGGGTATGTTGTTTGGATCTGGTTGCACGCCGCAACAGTGTGATGTTGAGTACAGTTCTCCATGCCTGTTTTTATGTGTTTTATTTCCCATTTTCTGAGGAAAGTTCATATTTGTTGCATGAGTTGTGTAGTCCCTTCTTGAGTTCGTTTTCCTTAAGTATCACGTTCGAGCTTGTAGCCTATTGGCACGTTACGACATTATATGGGACTTTTGATCAATACCGGGTGGCTTATTGCCTGAGCAGTTCGTAATGGGTGAAACGAGATTATTGGATCTAGGATCAGTGGAGTCATATTATATGAAGTATATTAAAGAACAAAGATCATTATTTGGTTCAGAATGAGGTAATGGTTCTTGTCAGAAGTATAGACTCAATGATTTGTTGACATGGCAGTTGGTTATAAATTTCTTCATATCTCTTCTGTTGTGGCGGTATTGCGAGAGTTGCAACAATACTTATATATATCATGAGGTGCGTTGTAAGCATCAGATTCAGGGAATGTTGGTTATTATGATCAGAGAATGTTATTATGGTCTTGTGGATGATGTGGTGCATGGTGAGAATTAGGCAAAGGTATGAAGTCATGTTCTGGTACATCGTGAAGTGATTAATACAGTGTTCTTATATTGGAAGCAGGCCTGGCAAAGAATTTTGGATGTTGAAACTAGGCTCTAAGGCTCATTTGTTTGAATAAAAGAGAATATCTTCAGATTTGCTCGAGCTAATGTGCTCAACTGAGATGTGGTAGCACAGGTAGGTGCAAAAGGTGTTTAACTATGATTTCAGACAACTCCAGCGCAGTTCTTAGCACATTCAAGGATGAACGTATTTTTAAGTGGGAGAGAATGTAACGATCCGACCGATCGTTTTGAGCTCTAGCGCGCCGTTCGGTAGTTTGAGGCCATAAGGAGCTTCACTTCAGGTATTATGACTTGTACGCGTGGTCGGAATTGAATTTCGGGAAGTTTGGAATTGATTTGGAAAGAAAATTCCAAGCTTTAAGTTGGAAGACTTGACTAGGATTGGATTTTTAAGGAAATGACCTTGGATTCGGGATTTGAAGGTTCCAGCAGGTTCATATGATGATTTCGGACTTGGGCGTATGCCCGGATCGGGTTTTGGGTGATCCGGGAGCGTTTTGGCGCCTATTGTGGAAGATAGCATTTTTGGAAGAATTTCATAAATTTGGATTGAAGTGAATTTCAATGCTAGAGATGTCCGTTTGGTATTCTGAGTTTGGGAATAGCTCTGTATGGTGATTCTGGTATTGGGAGCACGATCGAAAGTAAATTCGGAGGTCCGTAGGCTATTTTGGAGTCATTTGGCTAAAGATAGAAATTTGAAGGTTTTGAAAAGTTTGACCGGAAGTGGACTTTTTTGATATCGGAGTTTGATTTCGATTCCGGAAGTTGGAGTAGGTCCGTAATGTCAAATATAACTTGTGTGCAAAATTTGAGGTCAATTAAACGTGATTTGATAGGTTTAAGCAACGAAAGTAGAAGTTTGAAATTTTAAAGTTCATTAAGCTTGAATTGGAGTGCAATTTCATGATTTTTACGTTGTTTGATGTGATTTGAGTCCTTGAGCGAGTTCGTATCATGTTTTGGGACATATTTGTATAATTGGTTAAGGTCCCGAGGGCCTCGGATGGATTTCGAAAGATTAACAGAATGGATTTCGGACAAAGAAAAGATGCAAAAATTCTGTTGCATAAGTTGTTCGCCAGAAAATTTCAGATGTGAGGAGTCGATTTTGGAAGCTCATATCATGCAATCTATAAGGAATATGAAAATTTACAAAACATAGAAGTTGTAGCGCTTGTATTCTAATTTTCAGAAAAATAAACCATTCATCATTTTGATATTTGTACAGAAAGTTATGATTGATTGAATGAAAGCTGATAAAGCTATTCTGCAATTTCCCCAAAAATTTCTGATGCGAGGAGCCTACTTTGGAAGCTTATATATCGAAATCTATAAGGAATATGAAAATATGTAAAACATAAACATTGTATATCTTTGATTCTAGTTTCCATAAAGTTAAACCATTCATCATTTGGACATTAGTACAGAAAGGTATGGTCCGTTGACTAAAGGCTGGTAGTAGTTCATTTTTTGCCCGAAAATCAGGCAAAGTCGCATTTCATACATGCGACTTGCTTAGGCAGAATGCCTAAAAATAGGAGTCAGCCATTTTTTACTCATTTTTGAGTTTTGAGTCTTGGATTTGGGCAATTTTTGGAGCTTTTGGAAGAGGTTTTTCACCTAGCACTTTGAGGTAAGTAATTTCTATACAACATGAGTTTAAGACATAGATTATGGATAGACTAACATGTAAAAATTGGTGAAATCAAGGGTTTAGATGAAAACCTAGGTTTTATATAAAAATGAGATTTGACCATGAAAATGGTTATGGAATTTGGTAAAAATCATATATTTGACTTCATAAGGTTATGTGTGTCGACCCGGCCAATCATCGTATGAGTTATCGCTCTGTTTTCCCCCATTTCTGCTTCTTTATGCTTGATTTATCTGTGTTATGTGATATCGGGTTGGTCGGATCGAATCCGGAATGAATTTGGTAAGGTTTGAGACACTTAGTCTCTTTTAAGGAAGTTGAAGTTGGAAAAGTCAACTAGATATTAACTTATGTGTTAGATGGCTCGAATGTGAGTTCCGGTGGTTCGGTTAGATTCGGAAGGTGATTTGGGACTTAGGAGTATGATCGGAATGGGTTTTGGAGGTTCGGAGTAGATTTAGGCTTGAATGGGCGAAGTTAATATTTTGGCGATTTTCGGTTGGTATGCGAGATTTTGATATAGGGGTCGGAATGGAATGTCGAGATTTGCAGTAGTTCCATTGTGTCATTTGGGATATGTGTGCAAAATGTCGGGTCATTCAGACGTGGTTTGGTTGGATTTTTTATCAAAAGCGGAATTTGAAAGATTTTCGAAAAATTTGGCTTGGATCCGATGTGTTTAGGTTGATTCGATGTTGTTCGAGGTATTTTGAAGATTGGTACAAGTTTGAATAAGGTATTAGGATATGTTTGTACTTTTGGTTGAGGTCTCGGGGGCCTCGGGTGATTTCAGATGGTTGACGGAGAAGTTTGGACTTTGTTGTAGCTGTTGAATTAGCTACTTCTGGTATTTCCGCACCTGCGGATTAGGGACCGTAGGTGCGGCACCGCATAAGCGGAGGATTTGGTCGCAGAAGCGAAAAGGGCTAGAGGAGCAGGAAACCGCAGAAGCAGCTAAGAGGATCGCATCTGCGATGTCGCAGATGCAGGTAGGGGACCGCAGATGCGGACTATGTGGGGTTAAGTTATTTCCATAGAAGCAGATGAAGTACTGCAAATACGGTACCGCAGAAGCGGTTAAAGAGTCGCATATGCGAAAATATCTGGGCAAAAGGTATAAATTGTAGCCTTCACAAATTTAAACTATTTTCACCATTTTTATCTCGGCTTTGGAGCTTTTTGGACTATTTGAGAGAGGGGTTTCAAGAGAACTTCATTGAGGTAAGGAATTTGGATCTAAAACTTGTTCCTATGCTATTATTTCATGGATTAGAGCAAGAAATTATGGAAATTAAGGGTGAAAATTGGGGTAACTAGGGCTTGGGAACTTAGGCCTTTGATTGAGGATTTGGTGGACCATTTGAGGTCGAATTTCAGAACTTTTGATATGTATGAACTCGTGAGGAGATAAGTGTCACAACCCAAAACAATGGGCCGCGCGGGCGCCTGAGTCCTACCTGTCAAACACGCCTAAGTATGCATTTAAAACATGAACCTGAATAATATCTATTGCATTACAAAGTTAACATACGTGAAAGAAGCCTGCCATCAAGGCATATGTATGTATACAGGCAGAATATAGTGGGCGAGCCGGCAAGGCTGCTATAGACAACTATACATTAAAAACTAAAAGCCGACAAGGCCACGTACAACCCAACTAGACATACTGTCTACAGACCTCTAACAGAAATATAACTGTACAAAGACGAGACTGAGCCACATCATACTCATATACATATATATGTACAAACATATCGTACCAATATCAAAAGCAGCTCCAGATCAAATGGAGCACGCCAACTCTCGCTGATCAGGGATCCTAAGAAAGAGGACAGTCAGCTTGCCTACCTGCACCTGCGGGCATGAAACGCAGGCCCCGTGGAATAGGGCGTCAGTACGAAAAATGTACTGAGTATGTAAGGCATGGAAATTAGTACGTAATAGACATAGATGAAACATAGAATACTGAAACACATCTTTAAATCTGAATAACTTTGTAAATATTGAAACATTTATAACGTCATGCACGTGCGTGTAAATGTCGTGCCATGCATAGGTATGGATGTACATAATATCATCAAGCTACTGAGGGCATCCCATCATATCATCTCGGCCACTGTGGGCAATATCATCAACATATACCAGCTGATCAGGTGGTGGTGCGTATATAACGCTATAACCTTTTCCATATCCGCATATACATATATATATACATACATATATATATGCGTATATAACACCATTTGAATACATACATATATATACATATATAACGCCGTTTGAATCATATTTTAGCCACTGTGAGCAATATCATCATCATATATCAGCTGATCAGGTGGTGGTGCGTATATAACGCCGTAACCTTTTCCCATATCCCATATACATATACATACATATGTCACACCTCCTTTTTCCGCCCCCGCGAGGGTGCAAGGAGTTTTTTCCAATTAAATGACAATCGAAAGGGGATTTATTTATTTATTTCAAAGTCGCCACTTGGGAGATTTAGGGTGTCCCAAGTCACCAATTTTAATCCCGAGTCGAGGAAAAGAATGACTCCATATTACAGTCTGCGTACCAGAAATCCGGATAAGGAATTCTGTTAACCCGGGAGAAGGTGTTAGGCATTCCCGAGTTCCGTGGTTCTAGCACGGTCGCTCAACTGTTATATTCGGCTTGATTATCTGATTTTATACAAATATGAACTTATGTGCAAATTTTAACTTTTTACCGCTTTCATAATTATTATTATTATTTTTTACAAGGAATTGCAACGTTGCGAAAATGTATCTCGAACCGCGTTACAATCAATGTACCCGTGGTCGTCGACACACTTTGACTCCGTTGAGATTTGGATTTGGGTCACATCAATGTGCACCCGAGTTTAAGAAAATTAAATTATTAAAGGCCCGCCTAAAGCGACTAGCGTATCATCTACTTTAGGTAGGGCCGTGAAATTTTGCTAAACGGTCCATCCCGAAGTCTAAGCAATATAAAGCAAATATTTACTGAGGGCCCCGCAATTTTGTATTTTTATTTGGAGAGGCTCATCTCATTCTTATTTTTAAAGATAAACCTATAGTGACTACATTTCTTCTATTAAGTTTGTCTCTAAAAATAAAAGAAAATTTCTCAATTAATTACATGCTGAAAAAAAAAACTTATTAGTTATTAGTTTACGGCTAATGTGAATGGAAAATTGCGATCGAGTTTGTACAAAGAAAAATTGCTTTCATTCTATATTCTATTATTCAATAATACTGGAACATGAGATTGACACACCATAATATCAAAAACAAATTAACTAGTATTTGATTAATTTAAACTAAAATTATTAGATGAAGAAGTTATACATATGCAAGCTCATTACTCATTAATTAATCGACTACATTTTTATACAAAGAAAGGAAAATTATATTCAAACACAAATCTAAACAGGAGGGATTCAACAGGAACAAAGCCTGATTAATATTTCATTTCGCTTCAAGCCGAGAGTGTACAAATGTGTACCTGGAAATGACAGTACAAGAAGAAGAAGATCAGCAAAGTAGTATGTAACACAACAACATACAGCAGCAGAAAGCCCAACACAGTAGCTTCAACACTTCAGTCCAGAAATCCCAGCAACACGGAGAAAACTAGTAAAAATGGAGAAGACAAATAGTGCGGAAATCTTTCTTTATTTTTTCTTTCTAGATTTGAACTCTCTATGGTGTTCTTCTGCTCTCAATATTTCAGAAAATTTGTTTCTATCTTTTTTACTCTCTTCAAAATGAATTCTGTCCTTGTATATTCTTTGTATCCAGAGTGTATATCGAGTGTATATCGAGTGTATATCGAGTGTATACTGCTCTCTCCGCCCCCTCTTTTCTTCTTCTCTCTATCTCGTTTTTCCTCTTTTTTCCACTCCCTTATTCCTAAATTTTCTCTTCAATTTATAGCAAAATTTTCGAAATTTTCAGATTTGTTTTTTATTATTTTATTATTTTTTTAATTAAAAGAAATCTCACTTACAAATTGCTTTAAATTTTTTAGAAAAAGAAATCCCACCTTTATTTACTTTTATTTTTAAAATTCCAACTTTAATTACTTTATCTTATTTAAAATCCCACTTTTTATTTTTTTAAAAGAGAATCTCACTTTATTTAACTTTTCTTTAAAAAACAAAGCACTATCTTTTCTTTTTCTTTCAAAAATGCTACTTTCAATTACTTTAAATTTTTTAAATTTTCAGATACCTTTATATTTATTTTTTAATTCCAACCTTCTTTTACTTTTAAATTTTTTAAAAATTTCGACAAAACGTTTTATTTTTTTAAATTTTCTACATTCTTTTACATTTTTTTTAAAACAAAAAGAGAATTTCACCTATTTTTACTTTTATATTTTTTTTAATTCAATACTTCCCTTTTTCTTATTTTTTTTTTTAAATCATTCCCGGAATTATTATATATCTTTTTTAAAAAATAAAAAATAAAAAATAAAAAATAAAATAAAATATTTCGGATTTTTTATATATAAAAAAAATAAAAATAAAACTATTAATAGTGATAATTCACCTTTTTTTTTATTTTTTTGATTTTGTTTTGTGTTGGACAAAAATGAAGAAGGGGTGTTGGGTTAATCGAGCGGACCGGGTCGACCCGGTTTGAAGTGGATCGGGTCATGGGAAAAGTTGGGTAATTATTTGGGCCTGTGGTTTGAAATTGAAGAAGTGGCCTAATCCGATTTTTCTTTGTATTTTTGTTCTCTTTTCTTCTTTTATTTTTCTAAAACTAAATTATAAAAGTACTTAAATTATTATTAAGAACTAAATTAAGTTATAAAAGCGCAAATTAACTTCCAATAACAATTAACGCACAATTAAGTAATAATTAAGCATAAAATTGTTCATTTGGACATTAAATGCTAAAAATGCAAAAGATGCCTATTTTTGTAATTTTTAATTTTTGTAAACAAATTTAATTACTAACAATTGTAGAATTAAATTCTACATGCAAAATGCGACATATTTTGTATTTTTTATTAATTTAACAA
This sequence comes from Nicotiana tabacum, assembly GCF_000715075.1. Taxonomy (NCBI): domain Eukaryota; kingdom Viridiplantae; phylum Streptophyta; class Magnoliopsida; order Solanales; family Solanaceae; genus Nicotiana; species Nicotiana tabacum. The sequence goes on along the minus strand of NC_134087.1, from coordinate 18,270,664 downwards.
ATAAACATGCATAGACAAACATACAAATAGTTACACAAAATATCACAAAAATTGCACACCAAGAAAAATTATTTTATTTTTTGAATTTTTTGGGAGTAATTCTCATATAGGGCAAAAATCACGTGCTTACAGCTGCCTCTCTTTGCCCGAAGACACGAAGGGTTTTCGTGCAAAGATAAAGCGAGCGATTTTTGCCCATCCGAGTACTCCGTGTGAAGCATTTTTTTTTTTTGAAAAAGATTTGACCGAACCTTTGCTTCAAAGGTTTCCTACATATCCTGGGCTAAACAGGAATCAGGTCAATGTAGTTCGGGAAGTTTTGGTAGCTGGGACTACCGTGAGACTGCAATGTTGCTGCTGTTGCATGCTGTTATCACCGCTTACCGATCTCCTTGTTACACCGTGTTTAAAAGAAAACAAGAAGCTAGGCTAGACTAAAATTTGTTCTTGTTGCCTTGCTTTCTTGTTGGCTTGTGTTTCCTCCGGTGCTTTTCTTCAGATGCTTTTCTTCCTTTTGGCACATGCACTTGAGTTTGTGTTGTGACCTCTTGTTGCATCCTTTTGCTTCCCGGTGCTGGGGATTTTTATTGTTTCCTGCTGGGGATTCCTGTTGTAACCCTCTGTTTTATTGTCCTCTGACTTGATCTTGAAATGTGTGCCTCTGTTGTATGGGTGGACTCCCAACTTCAATACTTGAAAATTAATGCTGAAATGTATGCCTCTGTTATCTGGGCGGGCTCCCAACTTCAACGCTTGAAATGTAAAGACTGAATGTATTCCTCTCGTTATACAGGTGGGCGACTGGCATGAAATGTGAAGACTGAAAAGTATTCCTCTCGTTATACAGGTGGGTGCCTGGCATGAAATGTGAAGACTGAAAAGTATTCCTCTCGTTATACAGGTGGGCGCCTGGCTTCATCATCTTGAATTTAACAACCTCTATTTTCCAGGCGGGATCCTACCACCAAAACAAACAAAACAAACGAAAATTTCCTAACCTCAGTTTGCACTGGGAAGATTTGTGAGTCGTTAGCAAAATTGTAACCTATTTATACTACTGATGCAATGATGAGAGTAAACTAAAGACTAGAGTAGGATGTGCATCTCCTACGAGTAAAACCAAAAACTCTTGCTAGCAAATGTGTCTGCTAAAATAAAAACCTTGATGACTCAAACTAGAAAGTGCTTCTTCTATGGTTGAATTGGAATGAACTAAACTAGGAAGTGCGTCTCCTTGGGGTGAAAACTTCAGTGACTAGAACTAGGAAGTGCGTCTCCTATGAATAAAATCTCGATTTTAGGAAGTGCGTCTCCTAAAAAAACTTGAAAGACCTTGATTAGGAAGTGCGTCTCCTACAGGTAAAAGTTCAATAAACTAGACTAGGAAGTGCGTCTCCTATGGTCGAACTTAAAATGAATCAAACTAGGAGGTGTATCTCCTAAGGGTGAAATCTCAATTCCGGAAGTGCGTCTTCTGAAATAAAATATAATCTGAAAAAGCCAAACTAGGAAGTGCGTCTCCTATAAATGGACTATCAATATTAGGAAGTGTGCCTCTTATGGGTAAAATCTCAATGACTCAAACTAAGAAATGCGTCTCATACGAATGAAATCTTAAATGAACCAGACTAGGAAGTGCGTCTCCTAAAGCAAAAGTATAACCTGAGCGAACCAGACTAGGAAGTGTGTCTCCTAATAATGAAAACTTAATTCAGGAAGTGCGTTTCCTATGCATGAAATTAAACTTAGGAAGTGCGTCTCCTAGGGGTAAAATAGTCTTAGGAAGTGCGTCTCCTATGGGTGAAACCATAATGATTTTGAACTAGGAAGTGCGTCTCCTATGAGTGAAAATAATTTAGGAAGTGCGTCTCTTATGCGTGAAATCTTAATTTAGGAAGTGCGTCTCCTATGGGGTAAAAGTAAACTTAGGAAGTGCGTCTCCTATGGGCAAAACTAAACTTAAGGAAGTGCGTCTCCTATTGGGTACAATAACTTTAGGAAGTGCGTCTCCTATTGGGAAAAACTAAACTTAGGAAGTGCGTCTCCTATTGGTAAAACTATTCTTAGGAAGTGCGTCTCCTATTGGTAAAACTTACTTAGGACGTGCGTCTCCTCTTGGTGAATTGGTGAAACTTACTTAGGATGTGCGTCTCCTCTTGGTGAAACTTAACTTAGGATGTGCGTCTCCTGTTGGTGAAACTTACTTAGGATGTGCGTTTCCTGTTGGTGAAACTAACTTAGGATGTGCGTCTCCGGTTGGTGAAACTAACTTAGGATGTGCGTCTCCTCTTGGTGAAACTTACTTAGGATGTGCGTCTCCTCTTGGTGAAACTAACTTAGGATGTGCGTCTCCTCTTGGTGAAACTAACTTAGGATGTGCATCTCCTGTTGGTGAAACTTAACTTAGGATGTGCGTCTCCTGTTGGTGAAACTTAACTTAAGATGTGCGTCTCCTGTTGGTGAAACTAACTTAGGATGTGCGTCTCCTCTTGGTGAAACTTACTTAGGATGTGCGTCTCCTGTTGGTGAAGCTAACTTAGGAAGTGCGTCTCCTGTTGGTGAAACTAACTTAGGATGTGCGTCTCCTGTTGGTGAAACTTAACTTAGGAAGTGCGTCTCCTATTGGTGAAACTTAACTTAGGAAGTGCGTCTCCTATTGGTGAAACTTAACTTAGGAAGTGCGTCTCCTATTGGTGAAACTTAACTTAGGAAGTGCGTCTCCTATTGGTTGAAACTAAACTTAGGAGGAAATGCCTCTCCTATGGGTGAAACTAAACTTAGGAAGTGCGTCTCCTATTGGTAAAAATAAACTTTAGGAGGAAATACATCTCTTATGGGTAAAGACAAACTTAGGAGGAAATGCCTCTCCTATGGGTGAAACTAAACAAACTTAGGAGGAAATGCATCTCCTATGGGTAAAAATAAACTTTAGGAGGAAATACATCTCCTATGGGTAAAAAACAAACTTAGGAGGAAATGCATCTCCTATGGGTAAAACTAAACTTAGGAGGAAATGTCTCTCCTATGGGTAAAAATAACTTAGGAGGAAATGCCTCTCCTATGGATAAAAATAACTTAGGAGGAAATACATCTCCTATGGGTAAAAACAAACTTAGGAGGAAATACATCTCCTATGGGTGAAACTAAAACAAACTTAGGAGGAAATGCATCTCCTATGGGTGAAACTAAAACAAACTTAGGAGGAAATGCATCTCCTATGGGTAAAGACGTGGAATGTATTCCCTTGTTATACAGGTGGGCGCCTAATGGTAAAGACACAAAATGTATTCCCTTGTTATACAGGTGGGCGCCTAAAATATGAAATGCACAGACAAAAAGTATTCCTCTCGTTATTCAGGTGGGCGCCTGTCTAAACTAAGACATAAAAGTATTCCTCTCGTTATTCAGGTGGGCGCCTGTTGGTAAAGACATGAAATGTATTCCCTTGTTATGCAGGTGGGCGCCTAATAGTAAAGACATGAAAAATGATATGCCCGCATTATACTGGTGGGTGACCTAGAACAGAAATGAAAAGACAGAAATGTATTCCTCTCGTTATTCAGGTGGGCGCCTGTCTTCATCAATAACTTTGAAAATAACATCCTATTTGAGGGCGGATGAACCCAAACTATCCTATTTGAGGGCGGATGAACCCGACATATCCTATTTGAGGGCGGATGAACCCGACATATCCTATTTGAGGGCGGATGAACCCGACATATCCTATTTGAGGGCGGATGAACCCGACATATCCTGTTCGAGGGCGGATGAACCCGACATATCCTGTTCGAGGGCGGATGAACCCGACATATCCTGTTCGAGGGCGGATGAACCCGACATATCCTGTTCGAGGGCGGATGAACCCGACATATCCTGTTCGAGGGCGGATGAACCCGACATATCCTGTTCGAGGGCGGATGAACCCGACATATCCTATTCGAGGGCGGATGAACCCGACATATCCTATTCGAGGGCGGATGAACCCAAAGAAAAAAACTTGAAAAATGTCTTACCTCGAAAACTTGTTGGGGATAACACTGCTGAGGAATTATTTACTTACCTGTTGGGGGATAAAATGTTATCAGCTGGGGATAGCGCTGTTGAGGATAACACTGCTGGGGGATTCTGATTCCTTCAGAACTAGTGCTTCACTCTTCGGAAGGCTGTTGGGAATGATGCTGGCCTCTTGCTTTTTCTAAGCTCAAGTTTCATCCATTTGCTGGGGAACGACTTCCTCCATTGAAACTTATTATGTTGGGGGCAACATTGGTTTAAAGACCACTTCCCTTGAGACTGGCGTTATCTTTATTCTTCCCCGAATGGGTACCTGACTTCCAGAAAATCTTCTAAATGGAAGGAAAACTTTCTGCCCCAGTTTGATAATATCCCTTGTGGCATGCATTTCTGGCCTCATTGCCATTTCCTTTACCTGCTTCGAATCAAACAGAATTTGTTAGTTTAAAACATGGTGGTTGGTTGTGATACTCCTGCTGGGATGGTTTTCCCTTTTTCCTTCCTTGCTCTGCGTTGCACAACTTGTTGGGGATGATATTATTTGCTGGGGATAATCCCTTTCTGCTGGGGATATCCCTCTTCTTTTGTGGCATAGCTCGGAAACTGGCATTTCCCCGACCTTTTAGTCTAGTATGGATTTCGCCAAATCATGCTCACTGCTCTCCTTGCTCTGTTCATGGGCCTTGGCCTTAAGGTTTATAACCTTGGTTTTGGCAAGGATATCCCTCTTGACACTCGTCACTCCTTTGTCAATTCCCTTTTGCTGGGGATATCTTTCTTGACATTGGCCTCGCACTTGTTCCTTGCTGACTATACCATTTGGATGTACTAGTCAGATCTCATCGGGCATAATTGGAAAGCTGATGGCATATTTTGAAGTCAATTCTCACTTGTTCTGACCAAACAGACTCTACTAGGGAATGTTTCTATGAAAGGAGAAAGATAAAAGAAACAAAATAAAAGACAAAGGAAACGATGACTCTTTAACAAAAGAAACTATAAATAAAAATCTATCAAACGCAGATACCGACTCTATTGGTCATGACATACACATGTGGCCTATCTTCTGTCGTCAATCGTCTTTCAAGACCTTCCCTTGACGATTCCCTATCTGATTCTCAATCTTATTTGACTTGTAGTGCCTGAAGGGTTTTCACTATCAAGCCTCTCTCATATTGGTTTTCTCTCAGCTTTCATCGCCTTATGGTGCCTGTGAAGGTTTTCACCGATAAGACTCTCTCATTTGTATCACTTCCCAGCTGGGGATTCAGAGTGTTGCCGGTATGACTCTTTCTGCCGGGGATTAGAGTCCTTTCTGCTGTGGAACAGAATGTTAGGTTCGGTGAGACTCTCATTTGTCTGACTTGACATCTTTTGAAGACTGATCAGAAGGTCTTTCTTTGGACCGTAATGTGGGTTTTGGATAGGCTAGAAAGAAAGGGTATTAAAGGCTCAAAAAATGCATCGATTTTGGGTTATTAATTACAACCTTCGGAACTAGATTTATTTACAACAAACGCAACATTTGCCCCAGTTACTTGCTTGAAGATATTTTAATTGATTGATTTTTTTTTCATTTTTCAAAACTATGACCGAGCCGTGAAGCGCCTACGTATCCTCTTTGAGGAATCAGGTCAAACGTAGTTCCCAATTCCTCTGTTTTCATTTGACTTTCCTTTGTTTTTTTATCATTTTTCTTTTCTTTTCTTTTCCCTTTTTTTTCTTCGTTTTGTTGTTTTCTTTCTTTCTCTTTTTTTTCGTTGCTACTGATTCCGAACGAGGGGTATGAAAGAAAATAAATAAGGCTCAAAAGGGGTAACGAAGGATAAAGTGTTTAGGTAGCAGAACAAAATGCCTTCGTCATTCCAGTCTTCAAAACATGCCAAGTGCAAACAACACAATTTAAATTTGTAGTCTCTTCTGATAGTGCTGGACTTGACAATTATATTCAACATCTGTTTGTTCATTTGTCACTTCTAAAGCACCGTTGGGCGACACTCTCATTCTCATTATTATGAGCGACCCTGATGCCAATTTGGCGAATCTTTGCTTTTTAACGGTTTTCTTTGTGTTTAACTTGCCCCAGTTCCATATGACTCGGGCTCCAAATAATCTCAAACCGTCCTTATTTCCTTTAAATGTTCTGATCACCTTCCTAGGGCTTTATGATTAACTTTTAAGATTAGGCCTAAACTGTGTGTGCATGTCATGTCACTAGAATCGGCCTTGAACAAAAATGATAAAAGGACTAAACAAAAGATGACTGGAAATAGTAAAAGACCGGATTTTGCATTAGACTACCGGTGGAATGGTTTGAATAACAAAACAAACGAAACAAACCAGAATAAAATCCTAAAATAGCTTGGACAAAACTTAAACAAACTGCTATGACAAAATGGAAAGATAAGAAGGTTTGACACAGGACAAAATCCGAATTAAAATCCTAATAATCCGAACAACAGAAATGACAACAAAATAAGCCACCACAAGCTTCTCTCTTGCTAACCAAGGGACGGAGCGCCCTCCCACTTTATCAAAAACTGGCATCTTAGCCACTGAGCTTTGCATCAATACTGCCAAGACCATTACCAGCTTCAACATCATCAACCTCCGTCGGCAAGTTCTCGAGGGGGTTCGAGTGCTCCATGTCACTGTTATTAATCACAATCTGCCCTTCTTGGATCATTTTCTCTACTTCCCTTCTCCAACTATGACAGCTCTCAATGTTGTGCCCTATGACATTGGAGTGGTATGTGCATCGCGCTGCCGGATCAAAGTTCCTTGCAAGTGGATTTGGAGTACATGCGGGGAGTGGATCAATCGAGCCAGCATGCCTTAGCCTTTCAAACAGACTGGCATAAGATACCCCGATAGGGGTGAGAGCCTTTCCTCTTTTCAGCAACCTCTTCATTCTTGCATGTTGACAGGGCCGGAAACCTGATCCATATGGCTTTTGGAAGGCTTGTATGGGTGGGTAAGCATTTCGTGAAGCCGAGTACCTGGGAAGTGAGGTATGGCTTTTGAGGTCACGGGGAAATAAGTGGTGTTGGGGAGCGGAGAAGCATTGGGGAGTGATGGAGCTACTCGGATAGCTGGGAAAGCTGCCATAAATGGGTTGGGATGGAGAGTATGGGGGATCTTCCATTATGGTGTTGGGTGCTTGGGAAATGACCGAGTTCAAGAGGCTTGGCGGTGGAGGGGGTGGTGCTTTTCCCGTTATCCATGCCGGATACATGTCTGCCACATGTTATCTCAGCATTTTTACTTCTTTTACCAACCCGTTGTTCCGTTCGACCAATTGTTGTCGGTCATCAGTGCCGACCCACTCGGTTATGCGGTTCTGAGCCATTGTCCTTTGACTTTGCTTTGCAGGGAGGAGTTACCACAACCAACCACTTTTCTATATATGAACACAACAAAGGGAAGCCATCACGTTAGTGTTAGGGCATTTGACAGATAATCATGTATCAGAGATACAATGCACCTAAGCAGTTAGACAATTGTGCCCCTCTGAAAATCTCCCACACTTTCCTTTATTCATTTTTTTTGGTGGTGGTGGTCGAATCTTATGGAGATTGCCTATGTATCATGACCCCGCATGAATCAGACCTTGCGTAGTTCGGACCAATAAAAGATAAACAATACTAAACACCTTTTTTTCAATTTTCATAGTAAAACAAACTAGGTTTCAAAGGTTTAAAGATGACCTACAAACTCGAAAATCAAACAACCCATATATTCTAATCAAGAGATTTATAAACTCAAAAACAAAAGGCTAGCTCCCTTTCTCTGTTTGACAAATGCAATCAAATGGTTATTTTTGCAAACGTGGCCCCTTCCAAATTTCAGATGAGTTTGAGGCCGGGGAGGATTATTTTATGACACTTTACAAACTTTTCCGTTCTTTTACGAAAATAACCTTTCGACAATTGAAAGATACTCTAAGGCTATTTCGGCAAGAACGGTTTAAGATACTGCCGAAGCTGGCTCGGCTTATTTTTGACTAAAAATCCAAACGGTATTCACCTGACCGCTGACTCTTGTTTTTTTTTTTTCAAATTACAATAAAAGCCTGGTATTGCAAACACGGCCCTTCAGCGTCTCGGGGACGAAGATTTTTTAAGGCTGTGTGGGTCAATTGGACCAAATCTAAAACAATGACCCAAAGGTGGTTGTTTATACAAAGTCTGCCTTCCGGCGTCCCTTTCGGGAACATTCGGTTATTTATGACAAAACAACGTCACCTGACTTATTCATGACTCTTTTTATCGTTTTCCAAATTAGCAAACTCAATATTGCAAACACGGCCTTTCAACGTCTCGGGGACGAAGATTTTTAAGGCTGTGTGGGTCAACTGGACCAAATCTTAAAAATGACCCAAGGGTGGCTGTTAATGCAAAGTCAGCCTTCCGGCGTCCCTTTCGGGAACATTCAGCTATGTCTTGATAAAACAACGTCACCCGACTTCTTTATGACAAAATTAAAATTTGACATGTTTTTTTTTATTATTATTTATTTATTTGCTTTTGGCTATTTTAGCAAAAGGTGGGGTTGGACATCACCCGACTTATTTATGACATGTTTTTTTTATTTTTATTTATTTATTTATTTATTTTTGGCTTTTTTAGCAAAAGGGGGTTGGACCCGATGAGGGTTGCCTACGTATCTCACATCCGGTGAGAATCAAACCCGCGTAGTTCGGGCAAGAAATTTATCATGGTTTTTCAAAAATATTTGGACACTGCCTTTTAAGCGAGAAATTTTGAAATTCCTTTTTTCATTTTTTATTTATTTATTTATTTATTTTTCAAAATTCCCGTTACCACCTGCCGGTCAACATGCAAATTTAAAGCAAATTAATGCGATAACAGATAAAATGCCACATGATGGTCTTTTTTTTTTTTTTGTTCCAGGTTGCTATTCCTAGACGGGCTCAACCTCTGTGTTGAGCCCCCTAAGTCAAATGCAACGTGATGCAAATAAGCGCTTTCCTACTAGGGATCCGGCATGAAGTTATGTTTTACTAAGCTTAAAACTGGGCTTTGTTCTAGACCTGGCTTACACGAGCGGACAACTCGAGTTGAGGAGGGGGCTATGTACCGGGGACCCGCGGGGTCGTCCGGCTTTGTAACTTATCCGAGTCTCTTTCTACTTGGGTATGACACTAACAGAATAGGGAGTCTCGACCAGCGAGCTTCTCCCCGGAGGTAAGAAGAGAAGGGTTTCGGCGCAGTTTATATATACAGTCAAATAATATCAAAGCGGTAACACACATCATTTTGCACATGAATCACATATAAGAATATCAGATAATAAATAAAGCCAAATAGAACAATTATTCCAAGCTCGAATTTCTAACCCTGAACCAGTGGTTCTGGGTAAATATCCCCAGTGGAGTCGCCAGAGCTGTCGCACCTCCTTTTTCCGCCCCCGCGAGGGTGCAAGGAGTTTTTTCTAATTAAATGACAATCGAAAGGGGATTTATTTATTTATTTCAGAGTCGCCACTTGGGAGATTTAGGGTGTCCCAAGTCACCAATTTTAATCCCGAATCGAGGAAAAGAATGACTCCATATTACAGTCTGCGTATTAGAAATCCGGATAAGGAATTCTGTTAACCCGGGAGAAGGTGTTAGGAATTCCCGAGTTCCGTGGTTCTAGCACGGTCGCTCAACTGTTATATTCGGCTTGATTATCTGATTTTATACAAATATGAACTTATGTGCAAATTTTAACTTTTTACCGCTTTCATAATAATTATTATTATTTTTTACAAGGAATTGCAACGTTGCGAAAATGTATCTCGAACCGCATTACAATCAATGTACCCGTGGTCGTCGACACACTTTGACTCCGTTGAGATTTGAATTTGGGTCACATCAATGTGCACCCGAGTTTAAGAAAATTAAATTATTAAAGGCGCGCCTAAAGCGACTAGCGTATCATCTACTTTAGGTAGGGCCGTGGAATTTTGCTAAACGGTCCATCCCGAAGTCTAAGCAATATAAAGCAAATATTTACTGAGGGCCCCGCAATTTTGTATTTTTATTTGGTGAGGCTCATCTCATTCTTATTTTTAAAGATAAACCTATAGTGACTACATTTCTTCTATTAAGTTTGTCTCTAAAAATAAAAGAAAATTTCTCAATTAATTACATGCTGAAAAGAAAAACTTATTAGTTATTAGTTTACGGCTAATGTGAATGGAAAATTGGGATCGAGTTTGTACAAAGAAAAATTGCTTTCATTCTATATTATATTATTCAATAATACTGAAACATGAGATTGACACACCATAATATCAAAAAACAAATTAACTAGTATTTGATTAATTTAAACTAAAATTATTAGATGAAGAAGTTATACATATGCAAGCCCATTACTCATTAATTAATCGACTATATTTTTATACAAAGAAAGGAAAGTTATATTCAAACACAAATCTAAACAGGAGGGATTCAACAGGAACAAAACCTGATTAATATTTCATTTCGCTTCAAGCCGAGAGTGTACAAATGTGTACCTGGAAATGACAGTACAAGAAGAAGAAGATCAGCAAAGTAGTATGTAACACAGCAACATACAACAGCAGAAAGCCCAACACAGTAGCTTCAACACTTCAGTCCAGAAATTCCAGCAACACGGAGAAAACTAGTAAAAATGGAGAAGACAAATAGTGCGGAAATCTTTCTTTATTTTTTCTTTCTAGATTTGAACTCTCTATGGTGTTCTTCCGCTCTCAATATTTCAGAAAATTTGTTTCTATCTTTTTTACTCTCTCCAAAATGAATTTTGTCCTTGTATATTCTATGTATCCAGAGTGTATATCGAGTGTATACTGCTCTCTCCGCCCCCTCTTTTCTTCTTCTCTCTATCTAGTTTTTCCTCTTTTTTCCACTCCCTTCTTCCTAAATTTTTTCTTCAATTTATAGCAAAATTTTCGAAATTTTCAGATTTGTTTTTTATTATTTTATTATTTTTTTAATTAAAAGAAATCCCACTTACAAATTGCTTTTATTTTTTTAGAAAAAGAAATCTCACCTTTATTTACTTTTGTTTTTAAAATTCCAACTTTAATTATTTATCTTATTTAAAATCCCACTTTTTATTTTTTTAAAAGAGAATCTCACTTTATTTAACTTTTCTTTAAAAAACAAACCACTATCTTTTCTTTTTCTTTCAAAAATACTACTTTCAATTACTTTAAATTTTTTAAATTTTCAGATACCTTTATATTTATTTTTTAATTCCAACCTTCTTTTACTTTTAAATTTTTTAAAAATTTCCACAAAACGTTTTATTTTTTAAAATTTTCTACATTCTTTCACATTTTTTTTAAAAAAGAGAATTTCACCTATTTTTACTTTTATATTTTTTTATTTAATACTTCCCTTTTTCTTATTTTTTTTTTTAAATCATTCCCGAAATTATTAAATATTTTTTAAAAAAAATAAAAAATAAAAATAAAAAAAAATATTTTCGGATTTTTTATATATAAAAAAACAAAAAAATAAAACTATTAATAGTGATAATTCACCTTCTTTTTTTTTTGATTTTGTTTTGTGTTGGACAAAAATGAAGAAGGGGTGTTGGGTTAATCGAGCGGACCGGGTCGACCCGGTTTGAAGTGGACCGGGTCATGGGGAAAGTTGGGCAATTATTTGGGCCTGTGGTTTGAAATTGAAGAAGTGGCCAAAATCCGATTTTTCTTTGTATTTTTGTTCTCTTTTCTTCTTTTATTTTTCTAAAACTAAATTATAAAAGTACTTAAATTAGTATTAAGAACTAAATTAAGTTATAAAAGCGCAAATTAACTTTCAATAACAATTAACGCACAATTAAGTAATAATTAAGCATAAAATTATTCATTTGGACATTAAATGCTAAAAATGCAAAAGATGCCTATTTTTGTAATTTTTAATTTTTGTTAACAAATTTAATTACTAACAATTGTAGAATTAAATCCTACATGCAAAATGCGACATATTTTGTATTTTTTATTAATTTAACAAATAAACATGCATAGACAAACATACAAATAGTTACACAAAATATCACAAAAATTGCACACCAAGAAAAATTATTTTATTTTTTGAATTTTTTGGGAGTAATTCTCATATAGGGCAAAAATCACGTGCTTACAACATATATACACGTATATAACGCCATTTGATCATGAGTCAGTGCACATGTATAAATGAGTGAAATGCATGAAAATACATAATAATCTCGATATTTCTTTCGGATAAACTTTTCCAACTGCGTATTATTTTGAGACTCATGAACAGAGAATAATAATAATCCTCATGGGAAATCAAAAATATAGACACCCCTACTATTTCTATGAATAGATTATTTTATAGAAATTATGTATTTTTTTCGTTTCTTCAGTATAATTTGGACCATGCCAAAAGAAAGAAGGGAGAGCCTTAACATACCTGTTCAACGTTCTTGTTTTCAAAACCAAGAACAGATTTGTAGCTAAGAGGTTGGACGAATTGAACTGATTCAATTCTCTTGGTTTCAATGCCAAAATAACTAAAATGAAGCCAAAGAAGCTAATCTATTTGAACAAGGATGGAAATGGATTTAATGAAACCAGATTCTGCTCTAGCGTTTTTAAACAAGGATGGAAATGGATTTGAACTTTGAAATTTTCACTTGAACTCTTGGCAAGAATTTTGGACGAAACATTCTGCCTCAATATCCTTGATTTCCCACATTCTTTGTACTAAAATATGAGTTGAATTGTCAAAGACTCTAAATGATTATTTTTGGATCAGATTCTAGCTAAGTCTTAGTCACTTTAATGCTTAAGTCATTTGATTATTAGATAGACACTTACACTTATGTGTAGTGAGTCATTTCTTAACTTGGTGGCCTTGTGCCACGTGGAGAGAGGTTAATTTATTAAATTTTTATCCATTTATTAGTTAATTGGGTAATGTCCTGTTACCCGGTAATTAATTAATTACTCGCATAATTTAAAAATAATTACCACAAATTACTTAAAATTCTATTTATTTTTAAAATACTTCATATATAATTTATATATTATACTACCGTGGTCATATGGTACCTTGCATAGTACTAATTCATAATTATCGGGTATTATCGCTCGACCTGTATTTTTTTCCAAATTGGCCAATTTCAACAAAACGTGTTTCCTTTAATCCGAGTACCCCTTTATCCTTCATAACGCTTATTTGTCGCTTGTTATAAATAGCGTAAGTACGTTAACGTCAAGATGATCTCATCCCCGAGTCTACGTCGGTTATATGAAAGCAAAATTTTAACGTACGAAAATGCAAGATGTAACAATAAGGAATCTATTGATGTAAAAATTATCGAATTCCGAGACGCGGGCCCCGGGTCGAGTTTTGGTAATTTTGGAATTTGTGTCGTATTTTGATTATTTTTGCTTGGGCTTCATTCCCGTAGCATATTTTGACGTTCTCGTTCTGATTTTGGATAGATTCGACGCGAGTGGAGGCCAATTCAAGGGGCAAAGGCATCGCGAGCTAGGGATTTGACCGATTCGAGGTGAGTAATGATTGTAAATGATATTCTGAGGGTTTGAAACACCGGAATGCACATCGTAGCGCTATATTGAGGTGAGGCACATGCTTGATGACGAGCGTGGGGTCGTGCACTTTTGGGGATTGTGACTTGGTCCGTCCCGACTGATATTTTACCGCGTATTTGACTGAAATCTATTTGCTATCATCATTATTTGGGTTGAATGCCATATTTAGGCCTTGTGCCAACTATTTGAACCCTTCGGAGATTTTTACTTGTATTTCCTCATTGTTTAACTTTTACTTGAACTTAGTCATGTTATATTACATTGTTTTCGCACCTAGCCATGTTTACTCTATTTTAACACTTATATGATCTTTTAAATGATATTTTGGGCTAAGAAACATGTTTTACTACTGCTCGAGTGGCTTGTGAGGATTTTTACTGAGTAATGCCGAGGGCCTACATTGTGAGGAAACATTTGATACTGATTATGAGGTCGAGGGCCTGAGGTATGTACGCCACGAGGTGACTTGATTGATATGAGGCCGAGGGCCTAGTGATGACGCCACGAGGTGGCTTGATATTGCGCTTGGGCCGTAAGGGGCCCCTCCAAGAGTCTGTACACCCCCAGTGAGCGCGGGTACCCATTGTGATGTGTGATGTTGCCCGAAGGGCTGGTATTGTTCTATGTGATTGCCCGAGGGCTGGTATTGTTTTGAGATGTTGCCCGAAGGGCGGATTGTTGATACTGTGCCCGAGGGGCGAGCCTTTATATATTTACTTTTCATAATTGACTGTCAATTACCTACTTAATTATTGAAAAAGGCATTTTCATGAAACGACATAAGAGTTAAAATAATTTTACCTATCTTTCACTAATTTCCTGTTTTTAAATGATTTTTACTGCTTCATTATAGAATGCTTGTGCCTTACGTGATTTCTTGTTTTCAGCCCTTATTTACATTTGTTACTCACTGAGTTGGAGTACTCACTTTACTCCCTGCACCCCTATGTGCAGATTCAAGCATTGCGGATCATGCCAGTGCGAGTTGAGAGCTCCTGGCAGATATCAGAGTCCACGAGGTAGCTGCTTGACGTCTGCAGTCCCGTGTTTCTCCCTCTTTATCATTTCTATCTCTTATCAGACATTTGTATTAGTTTGTAGACTTTTCAAACTGGTATTAGGTTTTATAGATGCTCATGACTAGTGACACCACTGTTTAGGGCTGTGTTGGGTTGTCCTTCCGCATATTTATGATATTATCTACTACTTAGTATTATTAAATCATGTTTCAGACTGTTTTCTTGATGTTTAACTGTTTAACATCGAATTGGGTATAGTTGACTGGCCTTCTCTTCACGAGAGGCGCCATTACGATCGAGTCTGGGTTTAGGGTCGTGACATTATGGGTAACAACTTTCTTCGAAAATTTTCGGAATTCGGGCACGCAGGCTCGGGGGGTGAATTTTAGGAATCTTACATTTAGGGTTTGGTAATCACATTAATAGTTGGAATATGAATTTTTGAATATGTATTGATTAGTTTATACACTATTTCATTAGTTTTGGATTGTTCCGTACCGAATTGAGGGTTTGAGCATAATCTTGGACTGGAAAGTGGGCTTCGGAGCGAGGTGAGTCTCCTTTCTAACCTTGTAAGAGGGAATTGTCCCCCATTAGTGAATTAATTGGATATGTGCTTCTATTTGTGGGGGATACGTACGCACGAAGTAACGAGAGCCCGTGTGTAGCTACTATTATGCTTAAGTCCGGTTAGTTTAGGTTCCAAAAGCATGCTTTACTTGCAATATTTAAAATCTAATTGTCAATTTAGAAATGCTTAAAATATATCGAATGTGTAAATGAATTTCTAAAAGACTAGTCATCGTTTCTATATTTTTAAAAGAGAAATTGCCCTTTCTTGGATGCTCCTTGATGAGTTCTTGATTGACTATTTGAATGAGTTTATATATTGTGGAACGGGCCGAACGCCTCAGTAGATTAAATAAATGCATCTATGGTTCGCGTCATTCGACCCTTTGGCAGTGCACAGTTTAAATATTTGGTGGACTGGGCCGTACGACCTAGGCATGATTTGTGCATGCTTGTATTGCTTGCCTTGAAATTTATAGATGTTGATATTTGTTTCTCCCTGGCCTGAGATAAATGTATAAATGATGAAAATAAATTTGGAAATTTCCTATAAACAAAAGAATTGTTTACTTGCCTCATGCTATTTGAGTTACCGTCATTTTTATAAAAATTCTCGATTTATTAAATTATTGGTATATTATCATTGGACCACTAGTAAGTGTCGAAGTCGATCTCTCGTCTCTACTTCTTCGAGATTAGACGGGATACTTACTGAGTACACATTGTTTTTGTACTCATGCTACACTTGCTGTGCATTTTTGTTGCACAGGCACATGTACCTCTAACGGCCTAATGGGTATAGCAGCATGGATGATACGGAGACTTAGGCGAGCTGCATCTCTCGAGGCGACCCCGCAACCAACATAATCTCTTTCAGTGTATTGTATTTACTTCCTGTCCAAATTTGTATTCTGGACAATTATTGTACTTCATTTGATTTTCTAGTGATTGCTCATGCACTTGTGACACCGGGTTCTGGGATGATTATGAGATATTTAATATTAAAAGTTCTAAACATTTTTATTTATTCAGTGATAATTACCTTTTTACTAGTTAAATTAAAGGAAATTATGGTTCCTAAAATATTAAAATGAGAGTTTAATTAATTACTCAATGTTAACTTGTCTGACCGAGATGTTCAATGCCATCACGGCCTTTGATGAATTATGGGTCGTGACATAGGAAAAGATCATTATTATCCCTTGTTGTCAGCACATGAACCATCCAAAAAAAAATCGCCATGATGTTTCTATATGTAGTTTGTAATATAAATGTGGTTATATAATAAAATGCCTTACTCCTATTAGATGGTATACGGACGGATTAAATTATATAAATATATAATGGAGTTGTCTCGAAAAACCTACAAATAATTTGAATTATTGAAAATATAGCTAAAAATAAAACGCAAGAAAAATCCATATACGTAATACCTACTAGCTAGGAATAGGTTTTGAATTTAGTAGGAAACTTCTATTATTATTATTATTATTAGTAGTATTATACACATACCCATTTACTTAGTACTCTTTTATTGTCAATTGTGTGAAGTACGTTGTACTATGTTTTAAAACATTCAGCTTTGCGAGACATCATGTGAAAAAAATAGAACAACACATTCTGTTACTCTAACTTGTCCAGTTTTGAGTTTTTGGATAGAGATTTTTACTTAGTTATACTATTTTTTATACTTATTTATTTTTACTATTGAAGTTTTAATTTAATTAAAAGTTGATATATAATTTATCAATTATATACAAAATAAATATAGTAAACCTACAACCTGATAAAAAAAATTCATCAAATCAATATAAAGAGACGGAAATTAATGTCACGATTCGGATTTCCCTCCGTCGGGATCGTGATGAAGCCTAATTCTTAGGATGCTAGGCAAGCCAACAGATACAGTTCTAATATGTTAAACATTAGCCATGATAGTGATTAACAATAATTAAAACTAAACAAATATAAAGTGCGAAATTTTTATAACAGTTTAAAACACTAATACATAACTACCCAAAAGATCTGGTGTCACAATCCACGAACTTCTTAGAATTTTCTACAAATACTAGTTTAAAAGAAATACATATGTTCTCGAAATTAAAAGAGACAGGAAAAACTAAGATAGAGGGAAGGGGACTCCAGGGTCTGCGAACGCCGGCAGATCTTCTTGGGTCTCGTGATGGACTGAAGGTAGCAACCCAACTCTACTCACGAGGTCCGGCGCCGAAATCTGCACAAAAGGTGCAAAGTGCAGTATCAGTACAACCGAACCCATGTACTGGTAAGTGTCGAGCCTAACCTCAGCGAAATAGTGACGAGGCTAGGACACGACAATAATATAAACCTGTGCAGTTAAATTATATACGAGAGAATAATAATAACAGAAATTTAATAGATAATGACAGGATGGGGAAAGTCATGCTGAGGGGGGAGGGGGAGGGAATATCAAGTTCTGGAACAATACAGTTAAGAGACAAAGTAAATATCATGCTTTGGGCCAACATGAATAATAATACAACAACATATGCACGGTATCACCCTTCGTGCTTTTACTCTCGTCCTTACCACAAGAAACAATAGAAACGACACATCACCCTTTGTTCATTAACTCTCTCATAATCATGGCACGGAATCACTCTTCATGCATTAACACTCACAGAATATGGCACGACATCACCCCTTTGTGCATTAACACTCACAGAATATGGCACGGCATCATCCTTCGTGCATTAACACTCACTCACAATATCGTGCATGACATCACCCTTCGTGCTTTACACTCTTCCTCACCCAAGCAATAAAAATAATAACTTTCCGGCAAGGGAATCAGCAATAACCAGCGGATGAACCCGACATATCCTGTTCGAGGGCGGATGAACCCGACATATCCTGTTCGAGGGTGGATGAACCCGACATATCCTATTCGAGGGCGGATGAACCCGACATATCCTATTCGAGGGCGGATGAACCCAAAGAAAAAAACTTGAAAAATGTCTTACCTCGAAAACTTGTTGGGGATAACACTGCTGAGGAATTATTTACTTACCTTTTAGGGGATAAAATGTTATCAGCTGGGGATAGCGTTGTTGAGGATAACACTGCTGGGGGATTCTGATTCCTTCAGAACTAGTGCTTCACTCTTCGGAAGGCTGTTGGGAATGATGCTGGCCTCTTGCTTTTTCTAAGCTCAAGTTTCATCCATTTGCTGGGGAACGACTTCCTCCATTGAAACTTATTATGTTGGGGACAACATTGGTTTAAAGACCACTTCCCTTGAGACTGGCGTTATCTTTATTCTTCCCCGAATGGGTACCTGACTTCCAGAAAATCTTCTAAATGGAAGGAAAATTTTCTGCCCCAGTTTGATAATATCCCTTGTGGCATGCATTTCTGGCCTCATTGCCATTTCCTTTACCTGCTTCGAATCAAACAGAATTTGTTAGTTTAAAACATGGTGGTTGGTTGTGATACTCCTGCTGGGATGGTTTTCCCTTTTTCCTTCCTTGCTCTGCGTTGCACAACTTGTTGGGGATGATATTATTTGTTGGGGATAATCCCTTTCTGCTGGGGATATCCCTCTTCTTTTGTGGCATAGCTCGGAAACTGGCATTTCCCCGACCTTTTAGTCTAGTATGGATTTCGCCAAATCATGCTCACTGCTCTCCTTGCTCTGTTCATGGGCCTTGGCCTTGAGGTTTATAACCTTGGTTTTGGCAAGGATATCCCTCTTGACACTCGTCACTCCTTTGTCAATTCCGTTTTGCTGGGGATATCTTTCTTGACATTGGCCTCGCACTTGTTCCTTGCTGATTATACCATTTGGATGTACTAGTCAGATCTCATCTGGCATAATTGGAAAGCTGATGGCATATTTTGAAGTCAATTCTCACTTGTTCTGACCAAACAGACTCTACTAGGGAATGTTTCTATGAAAGGAGAAAGATAAAAAAAACAAAATAAAAGACAAAGGAAACGATGACTCTTTAACAAAAGAAACTATAAATAAAAATCTATCAAACGCAGATACCGACTCTATTGGTCATGACATGCATATGTGGCCTATCTTCTGTCGTCAATCGTCTTTCAAGACCTTCCCTTGACGATTCCCTATCTGATTCTCAATCTTATTCGACTTGTAGTGCCTGAAGGGTTTTCACTATCAAGCCTCTCTCATTTTGGTTTTCTCTCAGCTTTCATCGCCTTATGGTGCCTGTGAAGGTTTTCACCGATAAGACTCTCTCATTTGTATCACTTCCCAGCTGGGGATTCAGAGTGTTGCCGGTATGACTCTTTCTGCCGGGGATTAGAGTCCTTTCTGCTGTGGAACAGAATGTTAGGTTCGGTGAGACTCTCATTTGTCTGACTTGACATCTTTTGAAGACTGATCAGAAGGTCTTTCTTTGGACCGTAATGTGGGTTTTGGATAGGCTAGAAAGAAAGGGTATTAAAGGCTCAAAAAATGCATCGATTTTGGGTTATTAATTACAACCTTCGGAACTAGATTTATTTACAACAAACGCAACATTTGCCCCAGTTACTTGCTTGAAGATATTTTAATTGATTGATTTTTTTTTCATTTTTCAAAACTATGACCGAGCCGTGAAGCGCCTACGTATCCTCTTTGAGGAATCAGGTCAAACGTAGTTCCCAATTCCTCTGTTTTCATTTGACTTTCCTTTGTTTTTTTATCAATTTTCTTTTCTTTTCTTTTCCTTTTTTTTTATTCGTTTTGTTGTTTTCTTTCTTTCTCTTTTTTTTTCGTTGCTACTGATTCCGAACGAGGGGTATGAAAGAAAATAAATAAGGCTCAAAAGGGGTAACGAAGGATAAAGTGTTTAGGTAGCAGAACAAAATGCCTTCGTCATTCCAGTTTTCAAAACATTGTAAGCACATGATTTTTGCCCTATATGACAATTACTCCCAAAAAATCCAAAAATAAAATGATTTTTCTTTGGTGTGCAATTTTGTGATATTTTGTGATATTTTGAATAATTATTTGTATTTGTCTGTGCGTGTTTATTTGATAAATTAATAAAAAATACAAAAATATGTCGCATTTTGCATGTAGGATTTAATTCTATAGTTGTTAGTAATTAAATTTGTTTTACAAAAATTAAAAAATTACAAAAATAAGCATTGTTTGCATTTTTAGCATTAAATGTCCAAATATACAATTTTATGCTTAATTAATACTTAATTGTGCGTTAATTGTTATTGGGAGTTAATTTGCGCTTTTATAACTTAATTTAATTCTTAATAATAGTTTAAGTATTTTTATAATTTAGTTTTAGAGAAATAAAAGAAGAAAAGAAAGCAAAAATATAAAGAAAGTCAGAATTAGGCCTCTTCTTCAATTTCAAGCCACAGGCCCAAAAATTGGCCAAAATCTTCCCTACGACCCAGTTCATTTCGAACTGGGTCGACCCAGTCCATAACCCAAAAGACTCAAACTCCATTTGTCTTTCATTTTTACAAAACAAAAAGAAAACAAAAAAAAAAACCAAAAACCCTAAAAATAACCTAAGTCATCCGCCCCCCCTATCATTCTTCTTCTTCTTTTCTTCTTCTTCTCCATCTCCAAAATAGTGAGCTACCATGGCTGCCTTTGACCCCACTCCCTCTCATCCAAACACCATCAACAAACAGTTCGTCATGACCAAACGACCCCAAGAACCATAGCTACTGCTGTCCGCGTAGCTATCTCTGCGTCGTCACTTCATCTTCTTCGTCTTTCGTCAAGCTCGAGCTTGAGCTCGACATCCATGGCTGCCTAGTCGTGGTAGTTTGTTTCCGTCCCCTCCATCATGCTGCTGCTGCTCGTAACCATGGCTACTGTCTCGTCTTCTCCGGCGTCGAGTTTGAAGCTCGACACCCATGATAGTTGCTGCCTTAGTTTCGACCTCCATCGCACATGGCTGCTGCTGTCCGTTCTCTGAAACCATAGCGTCTTCCCCTTCTGCTGCGTCGTCCAAACAAGTCGCTACTGCTGCCGCCTATTGCTGCCGATGCGTGTTGCCGCTGCTGCTGCCATTGCTGCCCGCTTTCTTCTTCGCCGCTGCTCCATCGCGGCTGACCATGGACGAGCTTGCTCGTCGCTGCTGCGTTTTCTTCATCTTTCACTGATGCTCGTTGCTTCGTCGTCTTCAAGTCCGTTTATGTCCAAGTTTCGTTGGTTTTGTTTAGAGTTCGTTCGATGTTCGTCGTTGGTCATTTACGGTTAGTTGTTCTAAGTTTTATTTCATCCATAATTTGTTTGATATTTTCAGATTTGAAATTAGTATAAGTTTGTTTCATTTTTCTTATTTATTTTTAGATAAAAATGGTTAGTTTAATTATATTGTTGATAGATTTAAATTGAAGATTCAATTAAATTATTTTTTCAGTTTGTTTTATTAATTTTAAGAAGATTTAGTTTTAATATAGAAAAGTGTTAGCTTAAATCGTTTGAATCCGTTGATTGTTGTTAATATAGATTTAATTCGTGTTTCATCTTGTTTGAAGTTCGTTTTTAATTCAGTGATTTAATGTGAAGTTATGTTTTGGTTTTAATTTTTGGATCATGTATATTTGTTATAATTTTGTTGGATTTAATTTAAAAAGATTAATTGATTATTTGAAGATTAGTGATTTGAATATGTTTATTTGTTTTGTTTAAGTTTAATTCGAAGTTGAATAAAGCTTGTTTGTTATTGTTGTTAAAATAGATTCATTCATGTTCCTACTTTGTTTGGATGATCTTGAATCCGAATTTTGTATAGTTTGATTTCTTGTTTACCATTTATGATTATTGCTTGAATTGTTCTCATAATCTTGTTTAAAGTTTAATATAAGAATTGTTTGTTGTAATGTTGTTAGAGTTGATGTTAAGTTCAATATGATTGAATTTAGAAATTTTCATACTTTGTTTGTTGTTGTTGTTGAATCCGAAAATAGGATTGTTTGTTGCTAAAATATTGTTCAATCAAATTTTAGTTGTTCTTTGTTGTTCAATTCGTGTTCATATGATTTGTTGTTGAAATGTTGTTAAAATCATGTTCATGTGATATTGTTGTTATGATGTTCATCCGTGTTCATATTGTTGTTTGAACATTGTTAGAAATTGATCATATTGTCTATATTTTGGTTAAGTTTGATTAATTGATGTGTTATAGCTGATGGGTAGTTTGGTAAATTTGTAATACGTTCAGGGGTAGTTTGGTAATTTCAGTAAGGTCGGAAGGGGTAGTTTAGGAATTGTACATTTTGAAATTGTTTATTTGAAGCATGGGGGACAAAATGAAATGGGGTGGGTTGTGATATGATTATTTAATATAAAGGGGGGACAAGATTTAAATTAAAGGGGAATCTTGCATTATTTTAAATAAAGCATGGGGGACAAAATATATTGGGGTGGTGTGATATGTTTATTTAATGTAATGGGGATGAGTGGGAAGATAATGGGTTGGGTAGAGAAAAAGTATTGATTTAATTGATTAAAGGATTTATGGGATGTGATATATATATGTGAAGTCTTGAACACAAGGAGGGGAGGAGAAATACACAGACAGGAAAAAACGGGAGAGAGAAACAAATCTGAAAATAAGAGAGAGAAAAGGGTTGAACATTTAAGAGATAGAAAATTCCGAAAAATATTTAAGCTTTCAAATATAAAAAAAAAACTAAAAAAAAATATTCTGTTTTCTTTTGTTGTTTGAAATCAGAATTGATTGTTGTTTCATAAAAGCTGAAGCTTTTGTTTTTTTTGGATTACTACTCCACCGGTCTGTTACTGGGTTGTTACTGTTGTTGGGCTATTGTTGCTGGTTGTACTGATTTTACTGCTGCTGCTGATTCTCATCTTCATTTTCTTTTGCTTCCAATATCAGGTACACAACTGACACGCTGGTTATTGTAATCCGAAATATGAAGCATGAATACGAAAAAATGAAGAGTTGAAATTTTGAATTATATTTAATTATATTCTGAATTTTATTTGTATGTATAAATTATGTAGTTTGCAAAAAATCAGAATCATGTAGATATTTAATACATATAGTGGAACATTCGACGATAGCTTAACAAATGAACTATCTACATCTATTGCCTAAAAATAAATAAATGGTGTAGTAATTCCGTTGAATAAAAAATCAAACGAATAGGCCATTTAGTTAAATAATATTGGTTAATTTCAGCATATAAATGGTCTAGGATTAAAATTAGAATTGCTATGTTTTTTTTAAATTTGACAAACTGAGAACATGCCTAGTATAATGTAACTAAGTAATAACATGTAAATAAATTAAGATATTTCTCCTTTATTTTGTAGAGACAAATTTCAATAAAAAATGTAGGCATTTTAGGACTGTCCTTTTAAAAATAAAATGAGATGAGCCTCGCCCAATAAAATGTACTAATTGCGGGGCCCTCAATAAATATTTAATTGAGTATTTAGAATTCGGGATGGACTGTTTAGTGAATTCCACAGTCTTACCCATAAATAATAATATGCTAATCGCTTTAGGAACGATTTAATAATAATACATTCTTAAACATGGGTGCGCATTTATGCGACCCAAATCCAAATCCTAAAACATTGAATAAAAATACGTTCCGGATCGCGGGTGCATTTTATGTGACGCAATCCAAAGACATGTTTTTAAACGATGTTCACATTCTTGTAAAAATAATAATAACAATTATGAAAGCGGTAAAAAGATAAAATTTGCACATAAGTTCATATTTGTATAAAATCAGATAATCAAGCCGAATATAACAGTTGAGCGACCGTGCTAGAACCACGGAACTCGGGAATGCCTAACACCTTCTCCCGGGTTAACAGAATTCCTTATCCGGATTTCTGGTACGCAGACTGTAATATGGAGTCATTCTTTTCCTCGATTCGGGATTAAAATTGGTGACTTGGGACACCCTAAATCTCCCAAGTGGCGACTCTGAAATAAATAAATAAATCCCGTTTTGATTGTCCTTTAATTGGAAAAAACTCCTACGCCCTTCGCGGGGTCGGAAAAAGGAGGTGCGACAGCTCTGGCGACTCTGCTGGGGACTTAACCCAGAACCAGTGGTTCAGGGTTAGAAATTCGAGCTCATATAAATTGTTATATTTGGTTTTATCTGATTTTTACATGTTTGAGCCTAATGTGCTAAATGCTGCTTTTACCGCTTTGATATTACGTGAACTGTGTATAAATTGTGCTGAAACCCATCTCCTCTATGAGTCTTCTAAATCATGAAGAAGGGTGTACTTCGTACGACTTCTTTTCTGTATAGTGTAAAATCCCAATTTAGAACGAGGTTCGGACAAGTTGCTAAGCCGGTGAAGCTTCTGTATTCCCGGTACGCTCCCCCCCCTCGGCTCGAGCTGTCCGCTCGGGTAAGTCAGGTCTAGAACAAACACTCAGGTTCTGAACCTAGTATAACAAAGCCACATGCCGGATCCCTAGTATGAACGTTTGTTTGCATCACGTGCATCTGACTTTGGAGGCACAACACAGGGGTTGAGTCTGTCTAGGACAGGTGCACCAAAAATGAAAATGACCATCCTGATGCATCTTACTTGTTACTACTTGCGCATTAATTTGATTCGGACTTGTGTGTTGACTGACTTGTGAATATCAGGAATAATATTTTGAAATTGAAAAAAAAAAAAGAAATAGCGGTTAGGGAATTGATTGTTTATTTTGAAAAGAAAACAAATGCCCAAATACTGTCAAAACTCTGCCGAAATTTTGAGAAAATAAAAAAAATTGTCTTATTAGTTTGTTTTTATTAAAAGCTAAGAAAAGAAAAAAAAAGAGTCGTTGTTCTGTTTTGTTTTTCAAAAAAAAAAATAGAAAAAATATATAGTTTGTCTTGCCATGAAAATGAAAATGAAAAAGAGTCTTATTTTTAAAATGGTTTTTTTTATTATTTATTTGCTTATGAAAATGCAAAAAATAAAAAAAATATAAAAAAAGTCTTTCATTATTTGTCGCAAATATATATAAATCTGAAAAGTTTTTTTTTATTTCCAAAAAATATATATATCTTTATTTGTTGCAAAGAGTATTTGTCTTGCCAAGAAAATTCAAAGTAAAATTCCAAAAAAGATATGTCTTGCAAAAAATAATATAAATATCTTTATTTTCCATTGTTGATAAAACAAAAATAATAAAAATGTTTTTTTAAAAAAAAAAATCCGAAAATATTTTGATACTTCTTTCAAAATTGAAAAGAAAATTCAAAATTCAAAAAATATTTTTTAGAAGCATTTCTTTTATCAAAAGTAAAATTCCAGAAATATTTTTTTTCTTTAGAATAAAAAAAAACAAATGGAAATTCGAAAAAAAAAACTTCCTTTTACTTTTGAAATTCTCAAAGTTCGAATCAAAAGAAAAGGAATATTTACAAGTTTTTCTTTCAAAAAAAAATCAATCAAAAAAAAATATACTTCCTTTCTTCTTTTGAAGCAGTTCTTTCACAGTTCCAATTAAAAAAAAATATTAGTTCATTTACTTATTCGCGAGGCTCGAACTACGCGGGTTTGATTCTCACCGGATGTGAGATACGTAGGCAACCCTCATCGGGTCCAACCCCACCTTTTGCTAAAATAGCCAAAAATCAAAAATTTTAATCTTGTCATGAATAAGTCGGGTGGTGTCCAACCTTTCCTTTTGCTAAAATAGCCAAAAATCAAAAAATTTAATCTTGTCATGAATAAGTCGGGTGGTGCCCAACCTCCCCTTTTGCTAAAATAGCCAAAAAAAAAAAACATGTCAAAATTTTAATTTTGTCATAGAGAAGTCGGGTGACGCTGTTTTATGAAGACATAGCCGAATGTTCCCGAAAGGGACGCCGGGAGGCTGACTTTGCATAAACAGCCATCTTTGGGTCATTTTTAAGATTTTGACCAGTTGACCCACACAGCCTTAAAAATCTTCGTCCCCGAGGCGTTGAAAGGCCGTGTTTGCAATATTGACTTTTCTAATTCGAAAAATGATAAAAAGAGTCATAAATAAGTCGGGTGATGCTGTTTTGTTAAAAATAGCCGAATGTTCCCGAGAGGGACGCCGGAAAGCTGATTTTGCATAAACAACCACTTTTTTTTGGGTCCTGTTTAGGATTTTGGTCTAGTTGACCTACACAGCCCTATAAATCTTCGTCCCCGAGGCGCTGAAGGGCCGTGTTTGCAACATCAGGTTTTTAGTATAATTTGAAAAGAAAAAAAAAGAGTCAGCGGTCAGGTGAATACCGTTTGGATTTTTTTTAGTCAAAATAACCCGAGCCAACTTCGGCCGCGTCTTGAACCGTTCTTGCCGAAATAACCTTAGAGTATCTGTCAGTTATCGAAAGGTTATTTTCGTAAAAGAATGGACAAGTGTGTAAAGTGTCATAAAATAATCCTCCCCGGCCTCAAATTCATGTGAGATTTGGAAGGGGGCACATTTGCAAAAATAGCCGTTTGGTTGCATTTATCAAACGGGGAAAGGAAGCTGGCCTTTTTGTTTTGAGGTTATAAATCTTTTGGCTAGAATATATGGGTTGTTTGATTTTTGAGTTTGTTGGTCATCTTTCAACCTTTGAAACCCAGTTTATTTTATTATGAAAATTGATAAAAAAATGTGTCTTATTGTTGTTACCTTTCATTTGGTCCGAACTACGCTCGGTCTGATTCATGCGGGGTCATGATACGTAGGCAATCTCCATAAGATTCGACCACAACAAAAAGAAAAGCAAAAAAAAAGAAATGAAAAAAAAGGGAAAAGAAAAAAAAATGAGAAAACAAATCGAAAAAAATGAAGAAAAAATGAAAAAAAATCGAAAAAAGAAAGAAAAAAAAAAGAGAAAAAAAAAGAAAAAGAAAAAAAAGATGTTATTAATAATGGGGACCGACGGAGTCCATTCTAACTTGTTTCGCTTTGAATCACAAAGAAAGTTAAGGTGGTTGGTTTATGGTAAGCCGGACAATGACACCCAGAACATCGCGCAGAATCCTATTGGGAACTTGTTGACGGAGGTTAATGATATTGAAGCTGGTAATGGTCTTGACAGTATTGATGCAAAGTTCAGTGGCTAAGATGCCAGTTTTTGATAAAGTGGGAGGCCGCTCTGTTCCTTGGTTAGCAAGAGAGAAGCTGTTGGTGGCTTATTTTGTTGTCATTTCTGTTGTCCGGATTATTCTTAGGGTTGTAATCCGGATATTGTCTTGTGTCAAACCTTCTTATCTATCCATTTTGTCATAGCGGTTTGTTTAAGTTTTGTCCCGTTTTTTTTTTGGTTTTTGTTCTGGTTTGTTTTGTTTTGTTATTCAAACCATTTCACCGGTAGTCTAATGCAAAATCCGGTCTTTTATTATTTCCTTTTATCATTTTTATTCAGCGCTGATTCTAGTGACATGACATGCGCACACAGTTTGGGCCTAATCTTAAAAGTTAATCATAAAACCCCGAAAATGTGATCAGACCATTTAAAGGAAATAAGGACGGTTGAGATTATTCAGAGCTCGAGTCATATGGAACTGGGGCAAGTAAAATATGAAGAAAACCGTTAAAAGCAAGATTCGCCAAATTGGCATGAGGGTCGTTCATGATAATGAGAGTGTCGCCCAACGGTGCTTTAGAAAGGACCAATGAAAAAGCAAATGTTGAATATAATTGTCAAGTCCAGCACCATCGAAAGAGGCTACAAATCCTTGTTTAAATTGTGTTGTTTGCATTTGGCATGTTTTGAAGACTGGAATGACGAAGGCATTTTGTTCTGCTACCTAAACACTTTATCCTTCGTTAACCCCTTTTGAGCCTTATTTATTTTCCTTTCATACCCCTCATTCAGAATCGGTAACAACAGATTAGAAACACAAAACATGGAAGATAAAAAGAAAAAAAACAACAAAACGAAAAAAAAGAAGAATAAAAGAAAAAAAAAGAGAGAGAAAGAAAAGAAAAAAAACGTCGAAAAGAAAGGAGATATGAAAAGAAAAATGATAACAAAAAAACAAAAGAAAGTCAAATGAAAAAAGAGGAATTGGGAACTACGTTTGACCTGATTCCTCAAAGAGGATACGTAGGCGCTTCACGGCTCGGTCATAGTTTTGAAAAAATATAAATCAATCAAGTAAAATATCCCCAAGCAAGAAACTGGGGCAAAAGTTGCGTTTGTGGTAAATAAATCTAGTTCCGAAAGTTGTAACTAATAACCCAGAATTAATGCATTTTTGAGCCTTTAATACCCTTTTTTTTCTAGCCCTATCCAAAACCCACATTACGGTCCAAAGAAAGACCTTCTGACCAGTCTTCAAAAGATGCCAAGTCAGACAAATGAGAGTCTTACCGGCGAACATAACATTCTGTTCCACAGCAGAAAGGACTCTAATCTCCAACAGAGAGAGTCATACCGGCAACACTCCAAATCCCCAGCTGGAAAGTGATACAAATGAGAGAGTCATATCGGTGAAAACCTTCACAGGCACCATAAGGCGATGAAAGCTGAGAGAAGAACAAAAAATGAGAGAGACTTGATAGTGAAAACCCTTTGGGCACTACAAGTCGAATAAGATTAAGAATCCAATGGGGAATCGCCAATTGAAGATCTTGAAAGATGATTGACGGTAGAGGATAGGCCACATACGCATGTCATGGCCATTAGAGTCGGTATCTGCGTTTGATAGGTTTTTATTTATAGTTTCTTTTGTAAAAGAGTCATCATTTCCTTTGTCTTTTGTTTTGTATCTTTTATCTTTCTCCTTTCATAAAACATTTTCCCCAATAGAGTCTGTCCGGTCAGAACAAGTATGAAATGACTTCAAAATATGTCATCAGCTTCCCAATTATACAAAATGAGATCTGACTAGTGCATCCAAATGGTGTAGTCAGCGAGGAACAAGCGCGAGGCCAGTGTCAAGAAAATATCCCCAGCAAAAGGGAATTGACAAAAGGATTGACGAGTGTCAAAAGGGATATCCTTGCCAAAACCAAAGTTATAAACCTCAAGGCCAAAGCCAGTGGGAAAATCAAGGAGAGAAATGAGCATGATTTGGGAAATTCATACTAGGACTAAAAGGTTGGGGAAATGCCAGCTTCCGAGTTATGTCACAAAAGAAGACGGATATCCCCAGCAGGAAGGGATTATCCCCAGCACATAATATCATCCCCAACAAGCTGTGGAACGCAGAGCAAGGGAAAAGCCATCCCAGTAGGGGTATCACAACCAACCACCATATTTTAAACTAACAAATTTTGTTTGATTTGAAACAGGTAAAGGAAATGGCATTGATGCCAGAAATGCATGCCGCAAGGGAAATTATCAAACTGGGGCAGAAAATTTTCCTTCCGCTTAGAAAATTTTCTGGAAGTCAGGTACCCATGCGGGAAAGAATAAAGATAACGCCAGTCTCAAGGGAAGTGGTCTTAGAACCAGTGTTGCCCCCAACATAATAAGTTCTATGGAGGAAGTTGTTCCCCAGCAAAGGGATGAAACTTGAGCTCAGTGAAGCACTAGTTCTGAAAGAATCAGAATCCCCCAACAGTGTTAGCCTCGACAGTGTTATCCCCAGCTGATAACATTTTACTCCCCCCCCCAACAGGTAAGTAAATAATTCCCCAACAGTATTATCCCCAGCAAGTATTCGAGGTAAGACATTTTCAAGTCTTAAGGATATTTTGGGTTCATCCGCCCTCGAATAGGATATTTTGGGTTCATCTGCCCTCGAATAGGATATTTTGGGTTCATCCGCCCTCGAATAGGATATTGTGGGTTCATCCGCCCTCGAATAGGATATTTTGGGTTCATCCGCCCTCGAATAGGATATTTTGGGTTCATCCACCCTCAAATAGGATATTTTGGGTTCATCCGCCCTCGAATAGGATATTTTGGGTTCATCCGCCCTCGAATAGGATATTTTGGGTTCATCCGCCGTCGAATAGGATATTTTGGGTTCATCCGCCGTCGAATAGGATATTTTGGGTTCATCCGCCCTCGAATAGGATATTTTGGGTTCATCCGCCCTCGAATAGGATATTTTGGGTTCATCCGCCCTCGAATAGGATATTTTGGGTTCATCCGCCCTCGAATAGGATATTGTGGGTTCATCCGCCCTCGAATAGGATATTTTGGGTTCATCCGCCCTCGAATAGGATATTTTGGGTTCATCCGCCCTCGAATAGGATATTTTGGGTTCATCCGCCCTCGAATAGGATATTTTGGGTTCATCCGCCCTCGAATAGGATATTTTGGGTTCATCCGCCCTCGAATAGGATTTTATTTTCAAAGTTGTTGTTGAAGCCAGGCGCCCACCTGAATAACGAGAGGAATACTTTTCTTGTCTGTCCATTGCATATTTTAGGCGCCCACCTGTATAACAAGGGAATACATTCCACGCCTTTGCCAATAGGAGACGCACTTCCTAAGTCTAGTTCTGCCAATAGGAGACGCACTTCCTAAGTTAGTTTCACCCATAGGAGACGCATTTCCTCCTAATTTTAGTTTTACCCATAGGAGACGCATTTCCTCCTAAGTTTAGTTTACCCATAGGAGACGCATTTCCTCCTAAGTTTAGTTTACCCATAGGAGACGCATTTCCTCCTAAATTTACTTTTACCCATAGGAGACGCATTTCCTCCTAAGTTTAGTTTACCCATAGGAGACGCATTTCCTCCTAAGTTTACTTTTACCCATAGGAGACGCATTTCCTCCTAAGTTAGCATTGAAGTTGGGAGCCCGCCCATATAACAGAGGCATACATTTCTGTCCTTTTACTTTATGTTCTAGGTCGCCCACCAGTAAAATGCGGGAATACTTTCTGTTCTAGGTCGCCCACCAGTAAAATGCGGGAATACTTTATGTTCTAGGTCGCCCACCAGTAAAATGCGGGAATACATTTCAGTTCTAGGTCGCCCACCAGTAGAATGCGGGAATACATTTCAGTTCTAGGTCGCCCACCAGTAAAATGCGGGAATACATTTCAGTTCTAGGTCGCCCACCAGTAGAATGCGGGAATACATTTCAGTTCTAGGTCGCCCACCAGTAAAATGCGGGAATACATTTCAGTTCTAGGTCGCCCACCAGTAAAATGCGGGAATACTTTCTGTTCTAGGTCGCCCACCAGTAAAATGCGGGAATACTTTCTGTTCTAGGTCGCCCACCAGTAAAATGCGGGAATACATTTCAGTTCTAGGTCGCCCACCAGTAGAATGCGGGAATACTTTTAAGTTCTAGGTCGCCCACCAGTAAAATGCGGGAATACATTTCAGTTCTAGGTCGCCCACCAGTAGAATGCGGGAATACATTTCAGTTCTAGGTCGCCCACCAGTAAAATGCGGGAATACTTTATGTTCTAGGTCGCCCACCAGTAAAATGCGGGAATACTTTTCAGTTCTAGGTCGCCCACCAATAGAATGCGGGAATACATTTCAGTTCTAGGTCGCCCACCAGTAAAATGCGGGAATACATTTCAGTTCTAGGTCGCCCACCAGTAAAATGCGGGAATACATTTCAGTTCTAGGTCGCCCACCAGTAAAATGCGGGAATACTTTCTGTTCTAGGTCGCCCACCAGTAAAATGCGGGAATACATTTCAGTTCTAGGTCGCCCACCAGTAAAATGCGGGAATACTTTTAAGTTCTAGGTCGCCCACCAGTATAATGCGGGAATACTTTCTGTTCTAGGTCGCCCACCAGTAAAATGCGGGAATACATTTCAGTTCTAGGTCGCCCACCAGTAAAATGCGGGAATACTTTCTGTTCTAGGTCGCCCACCAGTAAAATGCGGGAATACATTTCAGTTCTAGGTCGCCCACCAGTAGAATGCGGGAATACTTTTAAGTTCTAGGTCGCCCACCAGTAGAATGCGGGAATACTTTTAAGTTCTAGGTCGCCCACCAGTATAATGCGGGAATACATTTCAGTTCTAGGTCGCCCACCAGTAAAATGCGGGAATACTTTCTGTTCTAGGTCACCCACCAGTAAAATGCGGGAATACATTTCAGTTCTAGGTCGCCCACCAGTAAATTGTGGGAATACTTTCTGTTCTAGGTCGCCCACCAGTAAAATGCGAGAATACATTTCAGTTCTAGGTCGCCCACCAGTAAAATGCGGGAATACTTTCAGCTCTAGGTCGCCCACCAGTATAATGCGGGCATACATTTCATAATTTTGCATTGAAGCAACTTTTTAGTCTTGTATTACAGAGTTTGGAATCAGTAACCCCACCAGAAGGCGGAAGGTTACAACAGGAATCCCCAGCAGTAAACAATAAAATCCCCAGCACGGGGAAGCAGAAGGTTGCAACAAGAGGTCCCAGCATAAACTCAAGTCCATGTGTCAAAAGGAAGAAAAGCATCGGAAGAAAAGCACCGGAGGAAACACAAGCCGACAAGAAAGCAAGGCAACAAGAACAAATTTTAGTCTAGCCTAGCTTCTTGTTTTCTTTTAATCACGGTGTAACAAGGAGATCGGTAAGCAGTGATAACAGCATGCAACAGCAGTAACATCGCAGTCCCACGGTAGTCCCAGCTACCAAAAACTTCCCGAACTACATTGACCTGATTCCTGTTTAGCCCAGGATATGTAGGAAACCTTTGAAGCAAAGGTTCGGTCAAATCTTTTTCAAAAAATGCTTCACACGGAGTACTCGAATGGGCAAAAATCGCTCGCTTTATCTTTGCACGAAAACCCTTCGTGTATCCAGGCAAAGAGGGGCAGCTGTAAGCACGTGATTTTTGCCCTATATGAGAATTACTCCCAAAAAATCCAAAAATAAAATGATTTTTCTTTGGTGTGCAATTTTGTGATATTTTGAATAATTATTTGTATTTGTCTGTGCGTGTTTATTTGATAAATTAATAAAAAAATACAAAAATATGTCGCATTTTGCATGTAGGATTTAATTCTATAGTTGTTAGTAATTAAATTTGTTTTACAAAAATTAAAAAATTACAAAAATAAGCATTGTTTGCATTTTTAGCATTAAATGTCCAAATATACAATTTTATGCTTAATTAATACTTAATTGTGCGTTAATTGTTATTGGGAGTTAATTTGCGCTTTTATAACTTAATTTAATTCTTAATAATAGTTTAAGTATTTTTATAATTTAGTTTTAGAGAAATAAAAGAAGAAAAGAAAGCAAAAATATAAAGAAAGTCGGAATTAGGCCTCTTCTTCAATTTCAAGCCACAGGCCCAAAAATTGGCCCAATCTTCCCTACGACCCAGTCCATTTCGAACTGGGTCGACCCAGTCCATAACCCAAAAGACTCAAACTCCATTTGTCTTTCATTTTTACAAAACAAAAAGAAAACAAAAAAAAAAACCAAAAACCCTAAAAATAACCTAAGTCATCCGCCCCCCCTATCATTCTTCTTCTTCTTTTCTTCTTCTTCTCCATCTCCAAAATAGTGAGCTACCATGGCTGCCTTTGACCCCACTCCCTCTCATCCAAACACCATCAACAAACAGTTCGTCATGACCAAACGACCCCAAGAACCATAGCTACTGCTGTCCGCGTAGCTATCTCTGCGTCGTCACTTCATCTTCTTCGTCTTTCGTCAAGCTCGAGCTTGAGCTCGACATCCATGGCTGCCTAGTCGTGGTAGTTTGTTTCCGTCCCCTCCATCATGCTGCTGCTGCTCGTAACCATGGCTACTGTCTCGTCTTCTCCGGCGTCGAGTTTGAAGCTCGACACCCATGATAGTTGCTGCCTTAGTTTCGACCTCCATCGCACATGGTTGCTGCTGTCCGTTCTCTGAAACCATAGCGTCTTCCCCTACTGCTGCGTCGTCCAAACAAGCCGCTACTGCTGCCGCCTATTGCTGCCGATGCGTGTTGCCGCTGCTGCTGCCACTGCTGCCCGCTTTCTTCTTCGCCGCTGCTCCATCGCGGCTGACCATGGACGAGCTTGCTCGTCGCTGCTGCGTTTTCTTCATCTTTCACTGATGCTTGTTGCTTCGTCGTCTTCAAGTCCGTTTATGTCCAAGTTTCGTTGGTTTCGTTTAGAGTTCGTTCGATGTTCGTCGTTGGTCATTTACGGTTAGTTGTTCTAAGTTTTATTTCATCCATAATTTGTTTGATATTTTCAGATTTGAAATTAGTATAAGTTTGTTTCATTTTTCTTATTTATTTTTAGATAAAAATGGTTAGTTTAATTATATTGTTGATAGATTTAAATTGAAGATTCAATTAAATTATTTTTTCAGTTTGTTTTATTAATTTTAAGAAGATTTAGTTTTAATATAGAAAAGTGTTAGCTTAAATCGTTTGAATCCGTTGATTGTTGTTAATATAGATTTAATTCGTGTTTCATCTTGTTTGAAGTTCGTTTTTAATTCAGTGATTTAATGTGAAGTTATGTTTTGGTTTTAATTTTTGGATCATGTATATTTGTTATAATTTTGTTGGATTTAATTTAAAAAGATTAATTGATTATTTGAAGATTAGTGATTTGAATATGTTTATTTGTTTTGTTTAAGTTTAATTCGAAGTTGAATAAAGCTTGTTTGTTATTGTTGTTAAAATAGATTCATTCATGTTCCTACTTTGTTTGGATGATCTTGAATCCGAATTTTGTATAGTTTGATTTCTTGTTTACCATTTATGATTATTGCTTGAATTGTTCTCATAATCTTGTTTAAAGTTTAATATAAGAATTGTTTGTTGTAATGTTGTTAGAGTTGATGTTAAGTTCAATATGATTGAATTTAGAAATTTTCATACTTTGTTTGTTGTTGTTGTTGAATCCGAAAATAGGATTGTTTGTTGCTAAAATATTGTTCAATCAAATTTTAGTTGTTCTTTGTTGTTCAATTCGTGTTCATATGATTTGTTGTTGAAATGTTGTTAAAATCATGTTCATGTGATATTGTTGTTATGATGTTCATCCGTGTTCATATTGTTGTTTGAACATTGTTAGAAATTGATCATATTGTCTATATTTTGGTTAAGTTTGATTAATTGATGTGTTATAGCTGATGGGTAGTTTGGTAAATTTGTAATACGTTCAGGGGTAGTTTGGTAATTTCAGTAAGGTCGGAAGGGGTAGTTTAGGAATTGTACATTTTGAAATTGTTTATTTGAAGCATGGGGGACAAAATGAAATGGGGTGGGTTGTGATATGATTATTTAATATAAAGGGGGGACAAGATTTAAATTAAAGGGGAATCTTGCATTATTTTAAATAAAGCATGGGGGACAAAATATATTGGGGTGGTGTGATATGTTTATTTAATGTAATGGGGATGAGTGGGAAGATAATGGGTTGGGTAGAGAAAAAGTATTGATTTAATTGATTAAAGGATTTATGGGATGTGATATATATATGTGAAGTCTTGAACACAAGGAGGGGAGGAGAAATACACAGACAGGAAAAAAACGGGAGAGAGAAACAAATCTGAAAATAAGAGAGAGAAAAGGGTTGAACATTTAAGAGATAGAAAATTCCGAAAAATATTTAAGCTTTCAAATATAAAAAAAAAACTAAAAAAAAATATTCTGTTTTCTTTTGTTGTTTGAAATCAGAATTGATTGTTGTTTCATAAAAGCTAAAGCTTTTGTTTTTTTTGGATTACTACTCCACCGGTCTGTTACTGGGTTGTTACTGTTGTTGGGCTATTGTTGCTGGTTGTACTGATTTTACTGCTGCTGCTGATTCTCATCTTCATTTTCTTTTGCTTCCAATATCAGGTACACAACTGACACGCTGGTTATTGTAATCCGAAATATGAAGCATGAATACGAAAAAATGAAGAGTTGAAATTTTGAATTATATTTAATTATATTCTGAATTTTATTTGTATGTATAAATTATGTAGTTTGCAAAAAATCAGAATCATGTAGATATTTAATACATATAGTGGAACATTCGACGATAGCTTAACAAATGAACTATCTACATCTATTGCCTAAAAATAAATAAATGGTGTAGTAATTCCGTTGAATAAAAAATCAAACGAATAGGCCATTTAGTTAAATAATATTGGTTAATTTCAGCATATAAATGGTCTAGGATTAAAATTAGAATTGCTATGTTTTTTTTAATTTGACAAACTGAGAACATGCCTAGTATAATGTAACTAAGTAATAACATGTAAATAAATTAAGATATTTCTCCTTTATTTTGTAGAGACAAATTTCAATAAAAAATGTAGGCATTTTAGGACTGTCCTTTTAAAAATAAAATGAGATGAGCCTCGCCCAATAAAATGTACTAATTGCGGGGCCCTCAATAAATATTTAATTGAGTATTTAGAATTCGGGATGGACTGTTTAGTGAATTCCACAGTCTTACCCATAAATAATAATATGCTAATCGCTTTAGGAACGATTTAATAATAATACATTCTTAAACATGGGTGCGCATTTATGCGACCCAAATCCAAATCCTAAAACATTGAATAAAAATACGTTCCGGATCGCGGGTGCATTTTATGTGACGCAATCCAAAGACATGTTTTTAAACGATGTTCACATTCTTGTAAAAATAATAATAACAATTATGAAAGCGGTAAAAAGATAAAATTTGCACATAAGTTCATATTTGTATAAAATCAGATAATCAAGCCGAATATAACAGTTGAGCGACCGTGCTAGAACCACGGAACTCGGGAATGCCTAAAACCTTCTTCCGGGTTAACAGAATTCCTTATCCGGATTTCTGGTACGCAGACTGTAATATGGAGTCATTCTTTTCCTCGATTCGGGATTAAAATTGGTGACTTGGGACACCCTAAATCTCCCAAGTGGCGACTCTGAAATAAATAAATAAATCCCGTTTTGATTGTCCTTTAATTGGAAAAAACTCCTACGCCCTTCGCGGGGTCGGAAAAAGGAGGTGCGACAAACATGCCAAGTGCAAACAACACGATTTAAATTTGTAGTCTCTTCTGATAGTGCTGGACTTGACAATTATATTCAACATCTGTTTGTTCATTTGTCACTTCTAAAGCACCGTTGGGCGACACTCTCATTCTCATTATTATGAGCGACCCTGATGCCAATTTGGCGAATCTTTGCTTTTTAACGGTTTTCTTTGTGTTTAACTTGCCCCAGTTCCATATGACTCGGGCTCCAAATAATCTCAAACCGTCCTTATTTCCTTTAAATGTTCTGATCACCTTCCTAGGGCTTTATGATTAACTTTTAAGATTAGGCCTAAACTGTGTGTGCATGTCATGTCACTAGAATCGGCCTTGAACAAAAATGATAAAAGGACTAAACAAAAGATGACTGGAAATAGTAAAAGACCGGATTTTGCATTAGACTACCGGTGGAATGGTTTGAATAACAAAACAAACGAAACAAACCAGAATAAAATCCTAAAATAGCTTGGACAAAACTTAAACAAACTGCTATGACAAAATGGAAAGATAAGAAGGTTTGACACAGGACAAAATCCGAATTAAAATCCTAATAATCCGAACAACAGAAATGACAACAAAATAAGCCACCACAAGCTTCTCTCTTGCTAACCAAGGGACGGAGCGCCCTCCCACTTTATCAAAAACTGGCATCTTAGCCACTGAGCTTTGCATCAATACTGCCAAGACCATTACCAGCTTCAACATCATCAACCTCCGTCGGCAAGTTCTCGAGGGGGTTCGAGTGCTCCATGTCACTGTTATTAATCACAATCCGCCCTTCTTGGATCATTTTCTCTACTTCCCTTCTCCAACTATGACAGCTCTCAATGTTGTGCCCTATGACATTGGAGTGGTATGTGCATCGCGCTGCCGGATCAAAGTTCCTTGCAAGTGGATTTGGCGTACATGCGGGGAGTGGATCAATCGAGCCAGCATGCCTTAGCCTTTCAAACAGACTGGCATAAGATACCCCGATAGGGGTGAGAGCCTTTCCTCGTTTCAGCAACCTCTTCATTCTTGCATGTTTACAGGGCCGGAAACCTGATCCATATGGCTTTTGGAAGGCTTGTATGGGTGGGTAAGCATTTCGTGAAGCCGAGTACC
The DNA here is from genome assembly GCF_000715075.1 of Nicotiana tabacum. Lineage (NCBI taxonomy): Eukaryota > Viridiplantae > Streptophyta > Magnoliopsida > Solanales > Solanaceae > Nicotiana > Nicotiana tabacum. The sequence goes on along the minus strand of NC_134087.1, from coordinate 18,232,548 downwards.
TGGGAAGTGAGGTATGGCTTTTGAGGTCACGAGGAAATAAGTGGTGTTGGGGAGCGGAGAAGCATTGGGGAGTGATGGAGCTACTCGGATAGCTGGGAAAGCTGCCATAAATGGGTTGGGATGGAGAGTATGGGGGATCTTCCATTATGGTGTTGGGTGCTTGGGAAATGACCGAGTTCAAGAGGCTTGGCGGTGGAGGGGGTGGTGCTTTTCCCGTTATCCATACCGGATATATGTCTGCCACATGTTATCTCAGTATTTTACTTCTTTTACCAACCCGTTGTTCCGTTCGACCAATTGTTGTCGGTCATCAGTGCCGACCCACTCGGTTATGCGGTTCTGAGCCATTGTCCTTTGACTTTGCTTTGCAGGGAGGAGTTACCACAACCAACCACTTTTCTATATATGAACACAACAAAGGGAAGCCATCACGTTAGTGTTAGGGCATTTGACAGATAATCATGTATTAGAGATACAATGCACCTAAGCAGTTAGACAATTGTGCCCCTCTGAAAATCTCCCACACTTTCCTTTATTCATTTTTTTTGGTGGTGGTGGTCGAATCTTATGGAGATTGCTTATGTATCATGACCCCGCATGAATCAGACCTTGCGTAGTTCGGACCAATAAAAGATAAACAATACTAAACACCTTTTTTTCAATTTTCATAGTAAAACAAACTGGGTTTCAAAGGTTTAAAGATGACCTACAAACTCGAAAATCAAACAACCCATATATTCTAATCAAGAGATTTATAAACTCAAAAACAAAAGGCTAGCTCCCTTTCTCTGTTTGACAAATGCAATCAAATGGTTATTTTTGCAAACGTGGCCCCTTCCAAATTTCACATGAGTTTGAGGCCGGGGAGGATTATTTTATGACACTTTACAAACTTTTCCGTTCTTTTACGAAAATAACCTTTCGACAATTGAAAGATACTCTAAGGCTATTTCGGCAAGAACAGTTTAAGATACTGCCGAAGCTGGCTCGGCTTATTTTTGACTAAAAATCCAAACGGTATTCACCTGACCGCTGACTCTTGTTTTTTTTTCTTTTTCAAATTACAATAAAAGCCTGGTATTGCAAACACGGCCCTTCAGCGTCTCGGGGACGAAGATTTTTTAAGGCTGTGTGGGTCAATTGGACCAAATCTAAAACAATGACCCAAAGGTGGCTGTTTATACAAAGTTTGCCTTCCGGCGTCCCTTTCGGGAACATTCGGTTATTTATGACAAAACAACGTCACCTGACTTATTCATGACTCTTTTTATTGTTTTCCAAATTAGCAAACTCAATATTGCAAACACGGCCTTTCAACGTCTCGGGGACGAAGATTTTTAAGGCTGTGTGGGTCAACTGGACCAAATCTTAAAAATGACCCAAGGGTGGCTGTTAATGCAAAGTCAGCCTTCCGGCGTCCCTTTCGGGAACATTCAGCTATGTCTTGATAAAACAACGTCACCCGACTTCTTTATGACAAAATTAAAATTTGACATGTTTTTTTTTATTATTATTTATTTATTTGCTTTTGGCTATTTTAGCAAAAGGTGGGGTTGGACATCACCCGACTTATTTATGACATGTTTTTTTTATTTTTATTTATTTATTTATTTATTTTTGGCTTTTTTAGCAAAAGGGGGGTTGGACCCGATGAGGGTTGCCTATATATCTCACATCCGGTGAGAATCAAACCCGCGTAGTTCGGGCAAGAAATTTATCACGGTTTTTCAAAAATATTTGGACACTGCCTTTTAAGCGAGAAATTTTGAAATTCCTTTTATCATTTTTTATTTATTTATTTATTTATTTTTCAAAATTCCCGTTACCACCTGCCGGTCAACATGCAAATTTAAAGCAAATTAATGCGATAACAGATAAAATGCCACATGATGGTCTAACCCCTAGACGGGTTGCTATTCCTAGACGGGCCTAACCCCTGTGTTGAGCCCCCTAAGTCAAATGCAACGTGATGCAAATAAGCGCTTTCCTACTAGGGATCCGGCATGAAGTTATGTTTTACTAAGCTTAAAACTGGGCTTTGTTCTAGACCTGGCTTACACGAGCGGACAACTCGAGTTGAGGAGGGGGCTATGTACCGGGGACCCGCGGGGTCGTCCGGCTTTGTAACTTATCCGAGCCTCTTTCTACTTGGGTATGACACTAACAGAATAGGGAGTCTCGATCAGCGAGCTTCTCCCCGGAGGTAAGAAGAGAAGGGTTTCGACGCAGTTTATATATACAGTCAAATAATATCAAAGCGGTAACACACATCATTTTGCACATGAATCACATATAAGAATATCAGATAATAAATAAAGCCAAATAGAACAATTATTCCAAGCTCGAATTTCTAACCCTGAACCAGTGGTTCTGGGTAAATATCCCCAGTGGAGTCGCCAGAGCTGTCGCACCTCCTTTTTCCGCCCCCGCGAGGGTGCAAGGAGTTTTTTCTAATTAAATGACAATCGAAAGGGGATTTATTTATTTATTTCAGAGTCGCCACTTGGGAGATTTAGGGTGTCCCAAGTCACCAATTTTAATCCCGAATCGAGGAAAAGAATGACTCCATATTACAGTCTGCGTATTAGAAATCCGGATAAGGAATTCTGTTAACCCGGGAGAAGGTGTTAGGCATTCCCGAGTTCCGTGGTTCTAGCACGGTCGCTCAACTGTTATATTCGGCTTGATTATCTGATTTTATACAAATATGAACTTATGTGCAAATTTTAACTTTTTACCGCTTTCATAATAATTATTATTATTTTTTACAAGGAATTGCAACGTTGCGAAAATGTATCTCGAACCGCATTACAATCAATGTACCCGTGGTCGTCGACACACTTTGACTCCGTTGAGATTTGAATTTGGGTCACATCAATGTGCACCCGAGTTTAAGAAAATTAAATTATTAAAGGCGCCTAAAGCGACTAGCGTATCATCTACTTTAGGTAGGGCCGTGGAATTTTGCTAAACGGTCCATCCCGAAGTCTAAGCAATATAAAGCAAATATTTACTGAGGGCCCCGCAATTTTGTATTTTTATTTGGCGAGGCTCATCTCATTCTTATTTTTAAAGATAAACCTATAGTAACTACATTTCTTCTATTAAGTTTGTCTCTAAAAATAAAAGAAAATTTCTCAATTAATTACATGCTGAAAAGAAAAACTTATTAGTTATTAGTTTACGGCTAATGTGAATGGAAAATTGCGATCGAGTTTGTACAAAGAAAAATTGCTTTCATTCTATATTATATTATTCAATAATACTGAAACATGAGATTGACACACCATAATATCAAAAAATAAATTAACTAGTATTTGATTAATTTAAACTAAAATTATTAGATGAAGAAGTTATACATATGCAAGCCCATTACTCATTAATTAATCGACTATATTTTTATACAAAGAAAGGAAAGTTATATTCAAACACAAATCTAAACAGGAGGGATTCAACAGGAACAAAACCTGATTAATATTTCATTTCGCTTCAAGCCGAGAGTGTACAAATGTGTACCTGGAAATGACAGTACAAGAAGAAGAAGATCAGCAAAGTAGTATGTAACACAGCAACATACAACAACAGAAAGCCCAACACAGTAGCTTCAACACCTCAGTCCAGAAATCTCAGCAACACGGAGAAAACTAGTAAAAATGGAGAAGACAAATAGTGCGGAAATCTTTCTTTATTTTTTTCTTTCTAGATTTGAACTCTCTATGGTGTTCTTCCGCTCTCAATATTTCAGAAAATTTGTTTCTATCTTTTTTACTCTCTCCAAAATGAATTTTGTCCTTGTATATTCTATGTATCCAGAGTGTATATCGAGTGTATACTGCTCTCTCCGCCCCCTCTTTTCTTCTTCTCTCTATCTAGTTTTTCCTCTTTTTTCCACTCCCTTCTTCCTAAATTTTTTCTTCAATTTATAGCAAAATTTTCGAAATTTTCAGATTTGTTTTTTATTATTTTATTATTTTTTTAATTAAAAGAAATCCCACTTACAAATTGCTTTTATTTTTTTAGAAAAAGAAATTCCACCTTTATTTACTTTTGTTTTTAAAATTCCAACTTTAATTATTTATCTTATTTAAAATCCCACTTTTTATTTTTTTTAAAAGAGAATCTCACTTTATTTAACTTTTCTTTAAAAAACAAACCACTATCTTTTCTTTTTCTTTCAAAAATGCTACTTTCAATTACTTTAAATTTTTTAAATTTTCAGATACCTTTATATTTATTTTTTAATTCCAACCTTCTTTTACTTTTAAATTTTTTAAAAATTTCCACAAAACGTTTTATTTTTTTAAATTTTCTACATTCTTTCACATTTTTTTTTTAAAAAGAGAATTTCACCTATTTTTACTTTTATATTTTTTTTTATTCAATACTTCCCTTTTTCTTATTTTTTTTTAAATCATTCCCGAAATTATTATATATTTTTTTAAAAAAATAAAAAATAAAAAATAAAAATAAAATAATATATTTTCTGATTTTTTTATATAAAAAAACAAAAAATAAAACTATTAATAGTGATAATTCACCTTTTTTTTTTTGATTTTGTTTTGTGTTGGACAAAAATGAAGAAGGGGTGTTGGGTTAATCGAGCGGACCGGGTCGACCCGGTTTGAAGTGGACCGGGTCATGGGGAAAGTTGGGCAATTATTTGGGCCTGTGGTTTGAAATTGAAGAAGTGGCCAAAATTCGATTTTTCTTTGTATTTTTGTTCTCTTTTCTTCTTTTATTTTTATAAAACTAAATTATAAAAGTACTTAAATTATTATTAAGAACTAAATTAAGTTATAAAAGCGCAAATTAACTTTCAATAACAATTAACGCACAATTAAGTAATAATTAAGCATAAAATTGTTCATTTGGACATTAAATGCTAAAAATGCAAAAGATGCCTATTTTTGCAATTTTTAATTTTTGTAAACAAATTTAATTACTAACAATTGTAGAATTAAATCCTACATGCAAAATGCGACATATTTTGTATTTTTTATTAATTTAACAAATAAACATGCATAGACAAACATACAAATAGTTACACAAAATATCACAAAAATTGCACACCAAGAAAAATTATTTTATTTTTTGAATTTTTTGGGAGTAATTCTCATATAGGGCAAAAATCACGTGCTTACAACATATATACACGTATATAACGTCATTTGATCATGAGTTAGTGCACATGTATAAATGAGTGAAATGCATGAAAATACATAATAATCTCGATATTTCTTTCGGATAAACTTTTCCAACTGCGTATTATTTTGAGACTCATGAACAGAGAATAGTAATAATCCTCATGGGAAATCAAAAATATAGACACCCCTACTATTTCTATGAATAGATTATTTTATAGAAACTATGTATTTTTTTCGTTTCTTCAGTATAATTTGGACCATGCCAAAAGAAAGAAGGGAGAACCTTAACATACCTGTTCAACGTTCTTGTTTTCAAAACCAAGAACAGATTTGTAGCTAAGAGGTTGGACGAATTGAACTGATTCAATTCTCTTGGTTTCAATGCCAAAATAACTAAAATGAAGCCAAAGAAGCTAATCTATTTGAACAAGGATGGAAATGGATTTAATGAAACCAGATTATGCTCTAGCGTTTTTAAACAAGGATGGAAATGGATTTGAACTTTGAAATTTTCACTTGAACTCTTGGCAAGAATTTTGGACGAATTCTGCCTCAATATCCTTGATTTCCCACATTCTTTGTACTAAAATATGAGTTGAATTGTCAAAGACTCTAAATGATTATTTTTGGATCAGATTCTAGCTAAGTCTTAGTCACTTTAATGCTTAAGTCATTTGATTATTAGATAGACACTTACACTTATGTGTAGTGAGTCATTTCTTAACTTGGTGGCCTTGTGCCACGTGGAGAGAGGTTAATTTATTAAATTTTTATCCATTTATTAGTTAATTGGGTAATGTCCTGTTACCCGGTAATTAATTAATTACTCGCATAATTTAAAAATAATTACCACAAATTACTTAAAATTCTATTTATTTTTAAAATACTTCATATATAATTTATATATTATACTACCGTGGTCATATGGTACCTTGCATAGTACTAATTCATAATTATCGGGTATTATCGCTCGACCTGTATTTTTTTCCAAATTGGCCAATTTCAACAAAACGTGTTTCCTTTAATCCGAGTACCCCTTTATCCTTCATAACGCTTATTTGTCGCTTGTTATAAATAGCGTAAGTACGTTAACGTCAAGATGATCTCATCCCCGAGTCTACGTCGGTTATAAGAAAGCGAATTTTAACGTACGAAAATGCAAGATGTAACAATAAGGAATCTATTGATGTAAAAATTATCGAATTCCGAGACGCGGGCCCCGGGTCGAGTTTTGGTAATTTTGGAATTTGTGTCGTATTTTGATTATTTTTGCTTGGGCTTCATTCCCGTAGCATATTTTGACGTTCTCGTTCTGATTTTGGATAGATTCGACGCGAGTGGAGGCCAATTCAAGGGGCAAAGGCATCGCGAGCTAGGGATTTGACCGATTCGAGGTGAGTAATGATTGTAAATGATGTTCTGAGGGTTTGAAACACCGGAATGCACATCGTAGCGCTATATTGAGGTGAGGCACATGCTTGATGACGAGCGTGGGGTCGTGCACTTTTGGGGATTGTGACTTGGTCCGTCCCGACTGATATTTTACCACGTATTTGACTGAAATCTATTTGCTATCATCATTATTTGGGTTGAATGCCATATTTACGCCTTGTGCCAACTATTTGAACCCTTCGGAGATTTTTACTTGTATTTCCTCATTGTTTAACTTTTACTTGAACTTAGTCATGTTATATTACATTGTTTTCGCACTCAGCCATGTTTACTCTATTTTAACACTTATATGATCTTTTAAATGATATTTTGGGCTGAGAAACATGTTTTACTACTGCTCGAGTGGCTTGTGAGGATTTTTACTGAGTAATGCCAAGGGCCTACATTGTGAGGAAACATTTGATACTAATTATGAGGTCGAGGGCCTGAGGTATGTACGCCACGAGGTGACTTGATTAATATGAGGCCGAGGGCCTAGTGATGACGCCACGAGGTGGCTTGATATTGCGCTTGGGCCGTAAGGGGCCCCTCCAAGAGTCTGTACACCCCCAGTGAGCGCGGGTACCCATTGTGATGTGTGATGTTGCCCGAAGGGCTGGTATTGTTCTATGTGATTGCCCGAGGGCTGGTATTGTTTTGAGATGTTGCCCGAAGGGCGGATTGTTGATACTGTGCCCGAGGGGCAAGCCTTTATATATTTACTTTTCATAATTGACTGTCAATTACCTACTTAATTATTGAAAAAGGCATTTTCAGGAAACGACATAAGAGTTAAAATAATTTTACCTATCTTTCACTAATTTCCTGTTTTTAAATGATTTTTACTGCTTCATTATAGAATGCCTGTGCCTTACGTGATTTCTTGTTTTCAGCCCTTATTTACATTTGTTACTCACTGAGTTAGAGTACTCACTTTACTCCCTGCACCCCTATGTGCAGATTCAAGCATTGCGGATCATGCCAGTGCGAGTTGAGAGCTCCTGGCAGATATCAGAGTCCACGAGGTAGCTGCTTGACGTCTGCAGTCCCGTGTTTCTCCCTCTTTATCATTTCTATCTCTTATCAGACATTTGTATTAGTTTGTAGACTTTTCAAACTGGTATTAGGTTTTATAGATGCTCATGACTAGTGACACCACTGTTTAGGGCTGTGTTGGGTTGTCCTTCCGCATATTTATGATATTATCTACTACTTAGTATTATTAAATCATGTTTCAGACTGTTTTCTTGATGTTTAACTATTTAACATCGAATTGGGTATAGTTGACTGGCCTTCTCTTCACGAGAGGCACCATTACGATCGAGTCTGGGTTTAGGGTCGTGACATTATGGGTAACAACTTTCTTCGAAAATTTTCGGAATCCGGGCACGCAGGCTCGGGGGTAAATTTTAGGAATCTTACATTTAGGGTTTGGTAATCACATTAATAGTTGGAATATGAATTTTTGAATATGTATTGATTAGTTTATACACTATTTCATTAGTTTTGGATTGTTCCGTACCGAATTGAGGGTTTGAGCATAATCTTGGACTGGAAAGTGGGCTTCGGAGCGAGGTGAGTCTCCTTTCTAACCTTGTAAGAGGGAATTGTCCCCCATTGGTGAATTAATTGGATATGTGCTTCTATTTGTGGGGGATACGTACGCACGAAGTAACGAGAGCCCGTGTGTAGCTACTATTATGCTTAAGTCCGGTTAGTTTAGGACCCAAAAGCATGCTTTACTTGCAATATTTAAAATCTAGTTGTCAATTTAGAAATGCTTAAAATATATCGAATGTGTAAATGAATTTCTAAAAGACTAGTCATCGTTTCTATATTTTTAAAAGAGAAATTGCCCTTTCTTGGATGCTCCTTGATGAGTTCTTGATTGACTATTTGAATGTGTTTATATATTGTGGAACGGGCCGAACGCCTCAGTAGATTAAATAAATGCATCTATGGTTCGCGTCATTCGACCCTTTGGCAGTGCACAGTTTAAATATTTGGTGGACTGGGCCGTACGACCTAGGCATGATTTGTGCATGCTTGTATTGCTTGCCTTGAAATTTATAGATGTTGATATTTGTTTCTCCCTGGCCTGAGATAAATGTATAAATGATGAAAATAAATTTGGAAATTTCCTATAAACAAAAGAATTGTTTACTTGCCTCATGCTATTTGAGTTACCGTCATTTTTATAAAAATTCTCGATTTATTAAATTATTGGTATATTATCATTGGACCACTAGTAAGTGTCGAAGTCGATCTCTCGTCTCTACTTCTTCGAGATTAGACGGGATACTTACTGAGTATACATTGTTTTTGTACTCATGCTACACTTGCTGTGCATTTTTGTTGCACAGACACATGTACCTCTAACGGCCTAATGGGTATAGCAGCATGGATGATACGGAGACTAAGGCGAGCTGCATCTCTCGAGGCGACCCCGCAACCAACATAATCTCTTTCAGTGTATTATATTTACTTCCTGTCCAAATTTGTATTCTGGACAATTATTGTACTTCATTTGATTTTCTAGTGATTGCTCATGCACTTGTGACACCGGGTTCTGGGATGATTATGAGATATTTAATATTAAAAGTTCTAAACATTTTTATTTATTCAGTGATGATTACCTTTTTACTAGTTAAATTAAAGGAAATTATGGTTCCTAAAATATTAAAATGAGAGTTTAATTAATTACTCAATGTTAACTTGTCTGACCGAGATGTTCAATGCCATCACGGCCTTTGATGAATTATGGGTCGTGACATAGGAAAAGATCATTATTATCCCTTGTTGTCAGCACATGAACCATCCAAAAAAAAATCGCCATGATGTTTCTATATGTAGTTTGTAATATAAATGTGGTTATATAATAAAATGCCTTACTCCTATTAGATGGTATACGGACGGATTAAATTATATAAATATATAATGGAGTTGTCTCGTAAAACCTACAAATAATTTGAATTATTGAAAATTTAGCTAAAAATAAAACGCAAGAAAAATCCATATACGTAATACCTACTAGCTAGGAATAGGTTTTGAATTTAGTAGGAAACTTCTATTATTATTATTATTAGTAGTAGTATTATACACATACCCATTTACTTAGTACTCTTTTATTGTCAATTGTGTGAAGTACGTTGTACTATGTTTTAAAACATTCAGCTTTGCGAGACACCATGTGAAAAAAATAGAACAACACATTCTGTTACTCTAACTTGTCCAGTTTTGAGTTTTTGGATAGAGATTTTTACTTAGTTATACTATTTTTTATACTTATTTATTTTTACTATTGAAGTTTTAATTTAATTAAAAGTTGATATATAATTTATCAATTATATACAAAATAATTATAGTAAAGCTACAACCTGATAAAAAAAATTCATCAAATCAATATAAAGAGACGGAAATTAATGTCACGATTCGGATTTCCCTCCGTCGGGATCGTGATGAAGCCTAATTCTTAGGATGCTAGGCAAGCCAACAGATACAGTTCTAATATGTTAAACATTAGCCATGATAGTGATTAACAATAATTAAAACTAAACAAATATAAAGTGCGAAATTTTTATAACAGTTTAAAACACTAATACATAACTACCCAAAAGATCTGGTGTCACAATCCACGAACTTCTTAGAATTTTCTACAAATACTAGTTTAAAAGAAATACATATGTTCTCGAAATTAAAAGAGACAGGAAAAACTAAGATAGAGGGAAGGGGACTCCAGGGTCTGCGAACGCCGGCAGATCTTCTTGGGTCTCGTGATGGACTGAAGGTAGCAACCCAACTCTACTCACGAGGTCCGGCGCCGAAATCTGTACAAAAGGTGCAAAGTGCAGTATCAGTACAACCGAACCCATGTACTGGTAAGTGTCGAGCCTAACCTCAGCGAAATAGTGACGAGGCTAGGACACGACAATAATATAAACCTGTGCAGTTAAATTATATACGAGAGAATAATAATAACAGAAATTTAATAGATAATGACAGGATGGGGAAAGTCATGCTGAGGTCATGCTGAGGGGGGAGGGGGAGGGAATATCAAGTTCTGGAACAATACAGTTAAGAGACAAAGTAAATATCATGCTTTGGGCCAACATGAATAATAATACAACAACATATGCACGGTATCACCCTTCGTGCTTTTACTCTCGTCCTTACCACAAGAAACAATAGAAACGACACATCACCCTTTGTTCATTAACTCTCTCATAATCATGGCACGGAATCACTCTTCATGCATTAACACTCACAGAATATGGCACGACATCACCCCTTTGTGCATTAACACTCACAGAATATGGCACGGCATCATCCTTCGTGCATTAACACTCACTCACAATATCGTGCACGACATCACCCTTCGTGCTTTACACTCTTCCTCACCCAAGCAATAAAAATAATAACTTTCCGGCAAGGGAATCAGCAATAACCAATATCGTTTCAATAGTTAACTTCACAATATAAGTCTCAACTTGAGTCAATACTCAACAATTACCCAATACCAGGAAAACATAATAAGACTTGTTCAACATGAAGAATAACTAGTTTAAGCATGAACAATATGTATAAAAAGACACAACGGTCACAAGTATAAAACTCACTTGCATGCTATTACCCAACAACAATTTATAGAGACTCATCACCGCACCTATACGTCATACTCAACAACTAAGCACGTAGCAAATAAGACAACAACACATAATCCATCAAGCTAAGGTTAGCCACAATACTTACCTAGATACCACGACCAAAATCAAGACTCAATTACCGCTTTACCTCTCGATTACACCTCCAATCCACTCGTATCTAGTTATATTTAACTTAATAACATCAACAATTGCTAGAGAAATCAATTCCAATGCATAATTATAGGTTTTCCAATATTTTTTCCAAAAAGTGAAAATCCGACTCCGGGCCCGCTTGGTCAAAACTCGAAGTTCGGACCAAAACCCGATTACCCATTCATCCTCGAGCATGGATATACAATTGGTTTTGGAATCTGACCTCAATTTGAGGTCTAAATCCCCAAATTTCAAAATTCCTAATTGTTAGTTTGTATGAGTCCACCAAACAATAGAGCACCTGATCCTCTATGAGTTTCTACTGAGAACACTTATGAAGCAGTAAGTAAAAGAGACACGAGATTTTTACGTGGAAAAATCCTACTAAAGGCGACAAAAACCATGACCTGCCCTTGTTGGCTTTCAACTTCACTAACTTGTAATCTCACTATTACAAGCCACTTTGTAATGACTCTATTACAAAGACTTCAACTTAACTAACTTGTGATACTCTTACCACAAGCCACTTTGTCACTCTCTAGTTACAAAGACTTTAACTTATGACTAACTCTAGTCACAACACAAACTTAGAGGGTTTGTGATTTTTGAATTTCCTAAAACATAACTTATAAGAAAGCAAGATAGGAGTTACATTGAAGAACAAATAACAAGATTACAACTCAACTACGGATACACATAGACTCATTTTGAAACGGATCCTTTAGTGGAGTTGCCTTCTTGTTCTTGACACACTTGTGACTTCAATACTGTATGAACACTTTTCTGCTTGAGAGAATATCACTAAATGCTCAAGTAAATATATTGTGCCTTGCACCAGGTTGTTATACTACAAAAGACATTACAATGGTGATGTCAATTCTTGCTACACGCTTCTTCCCAATGAGAAGTGACTGCCACATTGTCTACTGCACTGTCACATGTACAGTTGCAGACAGTCACTTTCTGCATTTGCGTTCTATCTATTGTTGACTTGTACTTCTGTTAGAGAACACCAAGGGATAAGGTCCATGTTGTGTTCCTCTTTGTAGTAGTTCATTTGTTGGAGATCAGACTGGACTTTGTTCATTTGAGATGTACCAAGTGAGTCAGGTTCTCTATCTGGTTCTTAACAATAAGTTTGTTAGATCATCAAAATATAAGAAGCATAAGGCAAAGACATTGAAAACCCATCAATTTTTCCCTTTTTGCTGATGACAAACTTATGCTTTGATAGTATTTGTTTAGAGAAGAAATAACTAGATGAGGTACCAGGAACTTCACAAGTTCCCCCTGATCTTTTGCTTTTGATTCTCCCTTAATCAGATCCCCTGTTTTTGCATTAGAAATAACCAGATGAGGTATAAGGAACTTCATAAGTTCCCCCTGATATTTTGCTTTTGATTCCCCCTTAATCAGATCCTCTATTTTTGCATTAAAATTAACCAGATGAGGTACGAGGAACTTCACAAGTTGCCCCTGACCTTTTTGCTTTTGATCCCCCGTTGGCAATACACACTACTCACTAATATCACAAAATGCATGCACTACCACTATAATATCACAAAATGCATGCACTACCACTACTATCTATTTTCCCTTTTTTGGTATTATTAAAAATACACAAGCAGGCAAACAACATAAAGAAGTCTAAAACAGCCAACTCATGCCACATATGTGCACACAATATGACAGATAAGAGAAGCTAAAGGAAAATAATATTTTACAGGCAAAAAGAGGAGCTGTTTCATTGATATAAATAATGGACTGAGCAAATCAGGAGCAGTAATGGTTAAATCTAGCATACCGTCAGAAAAAAGACAAACAAAAATAGAAACAGCAGCCACAAAACATCATAACATAAGACACTGGTTAATAGGGAGTATCTAAGAGGTACTAGAAGAGGAAGACTAGGGGAGAGAAGCAGCAAGGGTTTTGAGAACCAGATCCAGTCGGGCATTTGCAGATAGCTGCTCTTCAAGAAGTTTTGCGCGAATCTTATCATTTTCCTTTGTCAGGTGGGAAACTTCTTCATTAACAAAACTGGGTCCTTTAACCGCTTGACTGAGCTGAGTTTCTAGTATGGCTTTCTGAGCCCTCGATCTTCTGATCTCTTGAGAAACATCATTTTGAGCATTGATCAGCTGAGAAATGGTAGATGTTTCCACCAACCCTTTCTACGCGCTCACATTCTTCCAGAGTGATTTTAGAAAAGGTTTGCTTGTGTGTGCTTACTCTGGGATTACCCAAAGGGACCTTGTAAAAGTTGAACGCTTGAGTGAGAAGAAAGCCATATGGTAGCCCATGATTCCTTCCTTTAAAGTTTGCTACCTTTTGCATATGATCTATCATGATTGCTGGCAGATTGATTGGGACAAACTCATCAAGAGCCTCCATTAAGACCATATTAGACTTTGTAGCAATAGACAACCTCTCAGAACGAGGTAAAAGTACCTTGTTAACTAGCTCAAAGAGAAGTTGATACTCAGGGAGTAATACCTTCTTATGCACTTGTTCCTCCTGCTGAATAGCTTGCTATTTCATGATAGCTTTTCTAAAGTTAACACCACAGACACCTTTGACTGAGGACATTCCTTCACATGGAATTTGGAGAAACTTCCCTAATGCTGAAGCATCAAGTACAATGTCTACTCTATTTACTAGCACACAGATGTGATCCCCCTCAACAGTGAAGAGAGATGCGTAGAAACTTTGTACCGCATCTTCGTACACCAAAGGCATGTTCTCCTAAAACAAGTCCTCCCATTGTTGAAATTCCACTATCTCCAGAATTTGCCTCATACCAGCCATCTCTGAAATCGCTGGATCAAATGTACGACCCCACAAGACTTTCTGAGTTCTTAATCTCTCCTGCCAAAGACCAGTATCACTGGGTATGGTCTTCAGAGAACCAGGTTCCCCTATAGTTTCTGTAGACATATAATTTTTGACCCACGCATTGGAATTACCTTTAATAATCCTAGTATTTTTAGGATATTTATTTGAGTTTATTTCTATAGGATTTTACATTATTATTAAATTTAATTCTATTTTTAAAGGCACAAAAATTGAAAAATACAAAGATAATTTCATCTATATTAGGTATTTTTACGAAAATATTATTATTATTATTATTATTATTATTATTATTATTATTTTAACCTATTTTATTTTACTTTTATATAATCTTTGGAAATACCAAAAGTAGTTTCAGTTTTAATTTTTAGTTTATTTTAATATTAATAGGTTATTAAAATCAACTAAGAGTTATTTTATATCTTTTATAAGTGTTTTATATTACTTTAAAAAGAAAATTGATTTTTAGCTTGTTTTTGGCCCAATTTTATAAGATTTCTGGGCCCAAACTTCCCCAATTCAACAGCCCACCCCGCCAACCCTAACCCGCTGACCCGTCCGCTTTCAACCCATGACCCACCCCAACATTCCCTAAATCCCAGCCATCCATCTCCTAAAATCAGACGGCCCACACCCTCCAACTCCCATAATATATAAATTTAATCTTCCCCAAACCCTAAACCTAAAGACCAGCCGCTCCACATCCTCCCTCTCATCCAAACTCTCTGCCACCTCAACCTCACCAAAACTCGTCCAAACCAGCCGAGTCACTCACCCAACTCGCCTCTTGGTCCCCTCATGGTCTCCCCTCATCATTAGTATTTGATTTTACGTGTTTTCTCCCCTTCTCCATTTTGATTTTATCTTTTTTTTAGGCAAGAATGGAAAATGGGAGGCGTAGGATCGAGTTACACCTGATCTACTCCCTCCATCTGTCCTTTATTGCCATCATAAGGGATAAAATTCAATGATTTGTGGAGGATTTTTCTTTTTCAGGTTTTTGGAGATCGAATTTCTTGGAGAGGAAGCAAGATGAAGCTTCTAGGATCCCTATATATAGAGGGATTTTCGGACAGAAAGAAAAAAAGAGGGTTCGAGGGTTCTTGAGGTGATTCTTCTCATTTTTCCATTTTTCGTTAAAAAAGAGTAATACAATCAAAAATAGTTAGAATCTTTTGGTTAGAGTTCTGTTTTTTCATTTCAAAAATCAGAAAACAAAAAAAAATATTTAGTTCAGTTGTTCTTTTATTTTCGGCTTTCTTCCTCCAATTTTGGATTCCACACTTTTCGATTTTGCTGTTTCAACATGGAGATTGATTGAGCCGAAATCGAGTTTGCCGTTCGAGTTTTGGTTGTTGGTTCGATTCCTGTTTACCTGCTGCTGTGTCACTTCTTCATTTCAAAACTTCATCGGAAAGTTAACTTGTAATTGCTTTCAAACGCGTTCAATCGAAAGTGTTTTGCATCCAGGTTCATTTCTATACTTTTCTTTTTTTTGTGGTGTGATCAACAGTATGATAGGAGTCTGGGATTGGAGAATTTTAGTTTTAATAGAATGTTGATATAAGCAGGTTCACGGTAGTCTGATAGTATAGTGTCGGGTTGTGCGCAATCTTGCAGTTATTTGCTTGCCGTATGACGTTGTGATTGGTTTAGACTATATTGTTCGTTAGAGTTTTAGCTTTCCTTGAATCTGTTTGGTTTAAAATGAGATATACTTGGTTAATATGCAGCTAGTTCCTCCATAAAGTTAAACCATAAGATTAACATCATATGCTTGTTAAATAAACTCATTAGTTGAATAATTGTTGATGCGTTTTCTCACGACTCTTTATCTGACTCTTTTCGATTTTTCGAGTATAAACAACATGGGTCATTGAAACATTCTAGCCATAATTGAATTGTTGGAGTTGAATTGGCTGACTCGATTTCTCGCAGCCCCCATGAGTTTATTTAATCTTTTTGTTGGGTTTAAATGCAAGTTGTCAACAACTCTATTTGAGATTTCCCATTGAATATGTTGAAGCTTCTGTTGGAGTTTTGATTTGCTCGATATGGTTTTCTCTGGTTCCTAATGTGAATCTTAGTTGAATTGTTAAGTTCATTTCCGACTGTGTCAATCTCCTGCTTATTTTTCAGGTGCCCTCAGTTGAAATTCATGACTCATGCTTTAATTCGCTGTCATTATTTCTTACTATTAATATTCATTATGCTCATTAGTTTGTGTTGATCTCCATGTGTTCTAGTGATAAAAGAGGTGGAACTGTGTGTGCTTTTTCATGATTCAGTTTTGTTCACTGTCCCTTGCGCTTGAATAATGAATTCTTTTTTAAAAAAACAAAAATCTGAAAAGCCAAAGTTTCAAGTTGTGTTTTGAAAACAAATGGAATGGTTGATAAAAATATGCATCGGTTGAGGTTTATTCTTGCTTCCCTTCTCATCAGTATTTGATCACATTTGTATTACCCCAAGTCTTAGAGGAGTCTGTTAAAATTTTCACAAATTGATTGGAGAGGTCATGTTTAATGGAATTTCTTTTTTCAGAAAAGAAAAAATATGTTGGTAACAAGGGTTGCTTGGTGATCTCACATATGGGCAATATGATTTTGTTAGACATATCTTTGTTTGCTTCAGATATTAAATGTTAGCATTCGATGAGAGAGTTAATATTTTGTGGATGAAATAGAACAAGGGAAGAGGAGAATCTGTGTTAGTGATTCTTGCGTAGGGTCTATGTGAGTGAGATTAACAGTAAAGTGGAATTAGGAATATGGATTTAATTGGAAAATTATGAGTTAGGTTCTTTACGCTAAGGAGTAGGAATAATTTGTGGAGGTCATGGCTCATATCATATTGCTGATTCACCTTCTTTTATTTTGATCATTTACTGTTATCTCTCCATTGTTTCCTTGTTTTAGTTATTTGATGTTCATTTGTGTGATTTGTATCTTACTTTGGACTATCCCGAATGATATTGGGCCGCGGGAATGGGGAGAAGCCGAAGCCCAGTAGCAATTGATTTTGTCTCCATGCTTTAGTTATCGGGCTTGGTCTAATAATAAAATGAGAAGTTGAGAAAGGAATGAGCATGATTTAGAATTTTCTTCTACCTTATTTAGTTTTCTTTCATTTGTTTATTTAATAGCATTGTCCGCTAGGAGCATGCTTAGGCCGACCACATTTGGTTAGACAACCCTTAGGATTTTTGTTGGTTTCGAGGCGAGAGGTCGTTCCCTTAGTTAAATTTATCCGGGGAATACCCCGAAGGATTTGTATATATTTTATTCTGGGGTATGCCCTGAAGTATTTGTACTTGGAGATCGATTGTAGAACTCGTAGTATTTTTATTTTTATTTTTATTTTTTTATTAGGTGGGAATGACCTCGAGCCTCGTGTGTGTTTATTTTACTTTTCCGTAATTTTAGCCCAACTTGGATATTTTAAAAGTCGGCTAGATCAATTATGCAACCGTACTAGTTTCTAGACTTGGGGAGTGCCTAACACCTTCTCCCCGAGTCAAATGAACCCCCTTATCCAAATCTCTGGTGCAGGCATAATTTGGAGTCCAAAGTGTTTTAAAAGGAAAATTATTTTTAAAAATGGTGACCTGGCACACGAAACAAATGTCAGGTGGCAACCCTGAGTTATTTTCTTTTGGACATAATTTTGTCACTTTTTAATTAAAAATCCTTTTGAGCTTTACAAATCTTTTTATATTTTTAAGAGGGTTAGTGAGTTTTTTAAAAAAAAAGGGTGGGACAGCTTCCTATTTTCTTTTTCTAGATCCTTCAACAGACTTCCCTTTCTGGCTTACCAACCACACAATATCGTCTTCAGACATAGCTTGCTTAACTAGACTCTTCTTAGACTTATTGCTGACTTCACGGATGCTCCACATTGTTTCTCAATAGCTTCATTGGAAGATTCATCCACATACTTCTGGGCTTTTATAGATTGTTATACTAAGAACATGGTTCCTTTAGAGCATCTTTGTCAACCTTACCTACTGGAATGTTCTTATCAGTAACAAATTCTCTTTGACTCATCAACCTCTTCTTCCTTGTCTCGACACTCCTCCTACATTTCTGCAATGTAGACTCGAACCTCTCTCTCTGTTGCAACTTGATACAGGGTGACTTGGAAAAGCATTCTAATGACTTAGGGTAATCAAGAGGCTTAGGAGTGGATTTATCTGGACGATAATCAGGTCCTCCAGCAGGTTTTTCTGGGACAGTTTCATGGATTAGAGACTCGAAGAGTACCATGGTTTTTTCATTACCTAGGAATGGAGTTTCTTCCTCTAATACTCAGACAAGAGATAGGTTCTTTCATTCAACAGGCTTTTAGCAGCGATAGCCATGATATTGTGTGATGCTTCCTTTTCTGGTGACTCTGTGAGAGCCACTGAATCCAAAAGGGAGGAGTTCAGATACTGATCAGGGATCATCATCAGAGACCTCTGAAACCTGAGAGGTAACCCTTTTTGAGTGTTCTTTGGTGAGATCAGAGGAATTAGGAGACATGGGGTTTTCAACACATGTAAAGGAGACAATTTGACAGAAAAGGAAAAACAATAGGAAATGAGGAGGAAACATGTGTGGGTGCAATAGTATTGGAAGGAGTGGGAGAGTAAATTTATGGAGATGACTTTAAGGATAATAAGGAAGTAAGAGTGGTGTTGATGGTGGGAGAAGGAAGCGATCGTTCGATTGCCATTATAGGAGGATTTGATAGGGAAGTTGAGTGACAAAGAGATGAAGAGAGGATCACAGAGATACAAAAGAGATGAAGGTTCATGACTTGCTATGAGAGAGAAAAGGAGTGTTTTGGGAAGAAGGGCTAATGATAAGAAGAGAGAGAAATGGGTTCTGGACAATCCTAAAAATGGCGGTAGGTTTATGGGAAAATGTTATCGTGCAGAAGGGATGAAGGGATTTGAAGGACAAGACATGACATGCAGATTTTGAAAAGTTGGATGATGTGGCAGTTGAATTTATTTTGTTAACCCTTTTTGAGAAAGCATGCGAAACAACACATTACTACTAACCTGTGGTACAAGAACCTGATGCCCGAACATTTTTTGAAAACGACTTTAGCAGCTCTTCTTTTGCAATTCATAATTGCACCTTTAGTTTCTATGATCGTCATGAGTGTTTACCTGCAATGGTATCGATGTGAGTTAGGCTTGGATAGAAAACACTTTAGCTCGTTTTACCTGAAGGTAATTTTCATAGCCAACTGATGGAGAATCAGGTTCTCAATTTGGCTTCAATACCCCCCCAGCTTCATCATGTTTCTTTCAGAGAGTTCCCTACTCAAGACTTTGGTGAAGATATCTGGAATTTAGTCTTCTCTGCTGCAGAACTTCATACATATCAACCCTTTCTCCACATTTTCCTTTAAAGAATGATGCCGCACATCAATGTGTTTGGTCTTTTTGTGTTGAACTGGTTTCTTGTCCAAGTTGAGTGTACTGGTGTTGCCATATAGAGGAGGTACCCAATCAGTACATATTATGCTTTAGCCATTTCAGGGACCACTGAGTTTGCTGCCTTGTGCACCAAGACATGAGACATGATCATAGAAAGTGGCCATTCCAAAAGTGTTTTTCCTGTCCACAAGGTAACTTGCATAGTTAGCATCAGCATACCCAATGAAATTTAAAGTTGTCACCTGAAGGGTAATACAGGACCGGGTCCTGTGTTTCCTTAAGGTATCTCAAAATTCTTTTGGCAGCCTTCAAGTGAGATTCCTTGGGATTTGATTTTGGGTACTATCTGTGATAGAAATACAAAAAGTAATAGGGAATTTTTTTATTTTTTTGGCTTTTGATCTAGTTTAAATTCAGAATCAAGAGAGGTGATTATGTTATCGAGTGGATGGGATCTTTTGTGTTTCCAAATGGGGACTGAAGTTTGACGAGTGGAGGAACTGGGTAAATTGAGTGGATTTCCCTGCACTACTTGTTCTGCTACTTGTGGAGTACCTTGCACTACATCTCCAATTGTTTCTTCAGCTTCAGTGGTAGTAATTGAAGTACCATGTTCCTTTTGATAAGTGGAAGAGAATGTTGCATTGTCTTCACGTGTCTCCTTCATCTGACTCATCATATCAGCTTTCCCATTTGAAACATCAGATATTTCCCAAGGACAGAAAGTAGTTCATTATCTTGATCGTTACTCTTTCCTTCATTGTTAGAAGGAGTCTAGTTAAATAGCTCATGACCATTTTCTTCCACATATTGTGCTCTTTTGTTGCAGACTTGATAGACTTTTGCTTTACGGGGAAGATCTCAGAGAGATTTCTTCACCAGTTTTTTTGTATTAGACTTCCCAAGTTGGTTCTTTCTTTTGTTGAGATCATAACATTTGCATCCAAAGATTCTTAGAAGAGTTATCTTTGATTGTTTTTTGTTGAGCAGCTCTTGGGGATTTTAGGATGGACCTGATCATAGTAACGGTTTGCCAAGTAGTAAGCAGTGTATGTTGCTTCTACCCATAATTCCTTGGCAATTCCTCTATTGATGAGCATTGTCCATTTCTTCCAGATTTCTGTTCTTCATTTCAACAACACCATTTAGCTGTGGAGTCCTTGGTGCTGAGGAATTGTGAGTGATCCCATTTCCATTACTAGACCCATCAAATCTTGTCATTGACATATTCTATCATGTGGTCAGATCTGATACATGTTTCCTTCAGTTTCGTCTTCACTTAGATCTTCCTGACAAGTGTCACACATACTTCAAAAGTATCTTCCGTTCCTCTAACAAGCAGTGTCCAGGTGGATCTTGAATTTTGCAGCCCACGAACCAGGTTCTTCTAAGTCAGTTCATTATGAAGTGAGAGCCTTGAGTGTTCCAATAATTTATGCCAAGGTTTAGCATCATTATCAATAGCCTTTAATCAGCTCATATCACCAGTTTGTAGGGATTTAAGGTCAGCAAAGTAGATGTTCTTGTTCTTTTGGCGACTACAGCCACTTCACCAATTACTAGATTGGTAACTATGTGCATTTTTTATAAGAACTCCATTTTGCTCCTTTTAACACAGATTTGAGACACACTCAAGAGACTGTGCTTCAGGCAGCTCTCATGGCACACGTTCTCAATTAAGTCTGACACAGACTTTCCATCTTTTCAACACTGAGACTGTACCCCCCCTTTTCTTTTTCCTTTTTTTATTATACATATACAAGATACATTCTCTTTTCTGTAGGGCTTTCAGTGAGAGACAGTCCATGGTGTTTTTAGTATCCACTGTTTGTGAACCATTGCAGTCACTTCTTCTCACTGTTCCCTACACATATAAATCATGGGTTAGATTTAGGAATCCAAACTAGTTTGGGTCTCTTGTTATGAGAAAAGGGATGGATGAGGGCTTTTCTAGTCCATGCAGGCAATATTTGTTTCTTGCGAGCGATACCTGGTCCCTCTTTAGACTAGTTTGGGTCGCTTGTTATGAGAAAAGGGATGGATGAGAGCTTTTCTAGTCCATGCAGGCAATATTTGTTTCTTGCGAGCGATACCTTATCCCTCTTTAGTAGTCACTTTTTTAGTAAACACTTTGTTTTCCTGAATAGATTGAACCCTGGCCTGGCCGTTTTCTTTGAAGTGCCCATTGTTCCCACAGTGGGTACACAGCCAGTTATCAGGAATAGTGACTTACTTGCTGTGAGGGTTGTAGGGAGTTTTCTCCTTTTGGAACATGATTCATTGCCTGTTTCCACTATTGTTGAAGTACATGGCAGTGACAGCATCTGAGGACTAGGTCCACTTCAGAGATTTCTCAAGTTCAATTTTTACTTTCTCCAATTCAGCTTGAAGTTGCCTATTTTTCTCAAGTTCACCACATAGACTAGTTTTCACATCAATTAATTCCTTCTCAAGCTTGATGTGTGTCTCACTAGCTACTTCCTTCCCTTTTCCAAGACTCACATTCCTATGTTCTAAATTGAGTTCCTCTATGGTTTCCTCTAGGTCAGTGATTATTACCAAAAACTCATCCCTTTCTTGCTCAGTAGCTATAATTTTCTCTTCTAGAGTGTGTTTTTCATTGCTAAGACCTTCTATGGGTTCCTTCAAATCAACTACCACTACCATAAGGTCATCTCTCTTATTTTCTACACTATTTAATTTTTCATTCAAAACTTCCTTTTCCTTTTCAAGATTAGCTATAGTCTCATTTAGGTCTATTACACAGACCACCGGATCATCTCTAGATTGTTCATCTTCTCCTAGTTTTATGGTCGGGATTGCCTTATCACTATCAAGGCTATAATATGTATCAATTAGAACATTTGTTAATGATCTTAACTTATTAGAAGAGTAGGATTTCAGTTTTTTTTGAACATCCCTGAAATTTACCTCATCATTTTCATCATCGTCAGACTCAGCCATCAGTGCGAACAGTGAGTCATATTTTGTTGCTTCAGTTTCCACTTCCATCATGGAGTTGTTTTTTGCATCTGGTTCCCTTTCTAATTCACTGGAGGAGTCTCCCCAAGCAGCAAGAGCCTGTTTCACAATATTGTCATTTGTACTTTTTCAACTGAATCGTTTATCTGGAACCGAGTTCCTTTTTGCTTCTTTGTCAGGGTTTTGTTTGTATTGCTCATGTTTTAGAAGTGAACAGTCTTTGATGAAATGCTCTGGCTTTTCGCACCTGTGACATAGATCATTGTTCCTTGCCTTACTTGAACTGCCCCTCTTTTGTATACCACCATTCCTTCGAACCATTTTTTGAAACCTTTTAGTAAGATAGGCCATATCACTATCTTCTTCACTTGAGTCACTATTTTCAGCCTTGAGTACCAGGTTCTTTTCCTTCTTTGGCTCTCTCCTTTCACTGTCTTTCTTTCTTTTCATCTCGTATGTCTTCAGATTTCCAATCAGTTCATCCATGGTTAGAGTTTGTAGATCTTTAGATTCAGTGGTGGAATTTAACTTACTCTCCCAAGAACCAGGTAGAACACTGAGAATTTTCCTAACAAGCTTGTTTTTGGGAATAACATCTCCAAGTGAATGAAGCTCATTTATGATGGATGTGCTCCAGTGTGCATATCCTATATAGACTCATCATCCTTCGTCCTGAAGAGCTCATACTTGGTGGTGAGCATTCAATCTTGGGTTGTTTAACCTGAGTAGTTCCTTCGTGTGCGGTTTGCAATGCTTCCCATATTTCTTTGGCAGAATCACAAGCTGAGACTCTGTTGTACTCATCAGGTCCTATACCACATACCAAGATTTTCTTGGCGCGATAGTTCTTTTCTACGGATTTTCTGTCATTATCACTGTACTCCTTTCTGTCTTTCGGCACCATTGGTCCAGTTTCTCCAAGCTTCTTCATAGGAATATGTGGACCATCACAAATGATACCCCATAGTTCTGAATCTTCGGCCATTATAAAATCATGCATACGAGTCTTCCACCAGCCGTAGTACTGACCATTGAATCTAGGAGGTCTGTACGTTGCTTATCCTTCCTCAAAGTTGGGTGGAGCTGCCATTGAGATCCTTTCTAGGTGTTAACCTTTTAGAAAGAACCTCCCCTGATACCAATTGTTAGTTTGTATGAGTCCACCAAACTATAGAGCACCTGATCCTCTATGAGTTTCTACTGAGAACACTTATGAAGTAGTAAGTAAAAGAGACACAAGATTTTTATGTGGAAAAATCCTACTAAAGGGGAGAAAAACCACGACCTGCTCCTGTAGACTTTCAACTTCACTAACTTGTAATCTCACTATTACAAGCCACTTTGTAATGACTCTATTACAAAGACTTCAACTTAACTAACTTGTGATACTCTTACCACAAGCCACTTTGTCACTCTCTAGTTAAAAAGACTTTAACTTATGACTAACTCTAGTCACAACACAAACTTAGAGGGTTTGTGATTTTTGGGTTTCCTAAAACACAACTTCTAAGAAAGCAAGATAGGAGTTACAATGAAGAACAAATAACAAGATTACAACTTAACTACGGATAAACATAGACTCATTGTGAAACAGATCCTTTAGTGGAGTTGCCTTCTTGTTCTTGAAACACTTGTGACTTCAATGCTGGATGAACGCTTTTTTGCTTGAGAGAATATCACTAAATTCTCAAGTAAATATATTGTGACTTGCACCAGGTTGTTATACTACAAAAGACATCACAATGGTGATGTCAATTCTTGATACACGCTTCTTCCCAATGAGAAGTGATTGTCGCATGGTCTGCTGCACTGTCGCGTGTACCGTTGCAGATAGTCACTTTCTGCATTTGTGTTCCAACTGTTGTTGACTCGTACTTCTGTCAGAGAACACCAAGGGATCAGGTCCCTGTTATGTTCCTCTTTGTAGTAGTTCATTTGCTGGAGATCAGACTGGACTTTGTTCATTAAAGATGTGTACCAAGTGAGTCAGGTTCTCTATCTGGTTCTTAACAATAAGTTTGTTAGACCATCAAAACATAAGAAGCATAAGGCAAAGATATTGAAAACCCATCATTAAATTCTACCCAAGAACAGCCAATTCCACCATGAAAAATCCTAAATTTTGTGATGAAATCTTGTAAAAGATGAGATAAGATTAAAAGAATTTTGAGTTAAGAATCATTTACCTATGATTTGGGGAAGAATTGGTCTTTGGAAAATCGCCTCTTGAAGTTTAGGGTTTGAAATTTGAGAAGTGAATCAAAAATCCTGTCTAAGTCTCTTTTTGCACAGTTGCAGATGTCGTATTTGCAACCTGAGCTTCGCAAATGCGAGACATGCGTAGAAAATGCGAACCTACCGCATTTTCTGCTACTGTCGCAATTGCGAACCTTTGGTCGCATTTGCGATGATCCCTCATCCCTGACTACTTCGCATTTGCGAAGATTTGTTCGCGTTTGCAAACTCTGCTGACCTAGCCTTCTAGTCGCATTTGTGAAGGAAGGCTCACAAAAGCGGACCCTACAGGACTCGCAATTATGATGCCTGATCTCACAATTGCGAGATCAGGGGCCTGCAACAGCTGAAGCATACCAACAACATTTTCCTAAGTCCAAAATCATTTTGTAGCCTATCCAAAACTCACCCGAGCCCTCGGGACTCCAAACCAAACATGCACACAAGTCTTAAAACATCATACGAACTCGCTTGTGCAATCAAATCGCCAAAATAACACCTAGAACTATGAATTCAATACCAAAACACATGAAATTTTCAAGATATTTTCAAACTTCCTATTTTCTTATCCAAAGGTCTGAATCGCGTCAAATCACTTCCGTTTTTCATTAAATTTCATAGATAAGGTTTAAATATTATTCCGGGCATACGTCCAAGTCCCATATTTTACAACGGTCCCATGGGTCTGTTTACTCAAAATATTGACCGAAGGAACCTTAAATCACTTTTAAAGACAAAACTTATTTTTTTTTTCAAATTTCACATAAAAGCCTTTCGATAATGCGTTCGGACGGTGCACGCAAATCGAGAAGAAAGAAAATGAGATTTTGAAAATCTCAGAACCCCGAATTGGGTTCTAAAACACGAGATGACCTTTTGGGTCATCACAATTAAAAAAAAAAACAATCCAAATTCCAGTTATTCTGGGGATGTGTAATTAGTTACATGAAAGCTTCATCAAAGCTTCAAATTTTATTTTTGTATTGGTCTCCAAATCCTTGTGAGAAACCATAGTGTCACGACCCAAATTCCATTTCAGGTCGTGATGGAGCCCAACACCATGGATAGGCGAGCCAACACTAACTACTAGTGAGTTTTCATTTTTTTTTATTCAAACATTTCCAACATTTACTCCACTTATATTTTAATCAATCGATAATCAACAGTTTCATAACAATAGAAATGCAACCCCAAAATGATAGTTTATAGCGTGTGCCAGGAACTAGTATCACAAGTGTTAGGGCAACTAGTAGAATATACAAAATACCACTATCCTACTGCCTGAAACAGAATAGACAGTACATAACAACAACAAAAGAAGTGAGCTCCGATATGCTGCTGATCGGCTCAGGAGGGGCAGGTCACCATGAGATCTCGATCAAGAATCAAGAACGCGCGTTGTAGGGGTAACTAGATGCACCTACCTCAGATCCTGTACAGTTAAGTACATAAGCATAATATGAGTACATAAACAATATGTACCCAGCAAGTATCCAGTCTAACCTCGAAGAAGTAGTGGCGAGGGGTCGACTTGACACGTATTAAGGTCGATATCAATAATATATAAGGCTTAAACTAAGAATGGTTAGCATGAATATAATAACAATCTCATAATCAAGGAGAAAACGATATATCAATTTCAGTCATGTCATATAATAATTTGCACTTCAAAGCATCTAAACAGAGTAAATCTTGAGAAAATTTCACATAGATAACATTCGTACATTATGTCGAGGTCGTACGGTCCGGTCCAACATAAAAATAACTGTGCACTACCAGAGGGTCGAACGGTGAGAACCGTAGATGCATCTATTTCTACCGAGGCGATCAGCCCGATCCACAAATAGCAATTTTTATCAAGTAAGCCCACATTGCTCATTTATAATCAAATAAATTCATACAAGTTCTCAAGTAAGTGCGTACATTTGTTTATAATTATTTACAATTTCTAGCATGTTCTAAGCGATCTCAGTAGCAAGCAAAAATATAGGCATTTGCATGTATAGCATGATACGAGTCATAAACTACCCGGATAATTAACATAATAGTAGCTACGTACAGACTCTTGTCACCACATAAGTACGTAGCCCCCCCACAGATAGTCACAAACATTTATTTAATTTACCTAGGGGTTTATTTCCCTCTTACAAGGTTAGAAAGGAGACTCACCTGGCTCCAAAGCTTACTTCCAAACCCAAGAACGTGCTCAAAACCCTCAATTCGGAGCCGAACGATCCAAAACTAATCAAACGGAATAAGTACTAGTCAATACAGGCTCAAAAGTTCATATTCTAGCTATTAGAGTAATTTCCCAACCCTAAATGCAAAGCTCCTAAAATTCATCCCCGGGCCTACATGCCGAGATTCCAAATTTTTTTGAAGAAAGTTATTACCCATAACCTAAGGATCAAGAATATATGATTTTTACTTCATTCCATAACAAATTTCGTGGTAAAATCTTGTTTTTATCTAAACCCTAGATTTTACTCTAAACCCACAATTTTTACTAATTTTACAAGGTGTAATCTACCCCTAAACTATGTACTAAACTCACATTATGTAGAAATTACTTACCTCCCAATGCTAGGCCGAGATCCCTTCTTTGAAAGCTCCCAAATCGCCCAAGAATTGAATGAAATGTGTCAAAAATGACACATTTCCCGTATTAAATGAAGGCACTGCCTTCTGTGATTTCCGCACCTGCGGTTAGGGGACCGCACCTACGGTCTCGCTTCTGTGAGGAAGTGTCCACATCTGCGGACTTGCTTGGGCTAACTGGGGTCGCATCTGCGGTCTGGGACGATTTTGCAGTTCCGCTTCTGCGGAAAAGGAGCCGCATCTGCGGTTCCTGGG
This sequence comes from Nicotiana tabacum, assembly GCF_000715075.1. Taxonomy (NCBI): domain Eukaryota; kingdom Viridiplantae; phylum Streptophyta; class Magnoliopsida; order Solanales; family Solanaceae; genus Nicotiana; species Nicotiana tabacum. The sequence continues at coordinate 18,204,823 of NC_134087.1, read as the reverse complement.
CTCCTCCCCTAGGGCCGCACCTTCGAAGGGTTGATCGCTCCTGCGGTCTCGCACCTGCAGCTAGCCAACCACAGGTATAGTTATGACAACAACCTGTAGCTTTAGCTCTTTCCATTTTTTTTTCTAACTCAACTCAAGCCTTGCCCGATTGACGCTCGGGGGCCCCGGGGCCCCGCCCAAACGTACTAACAAGTTTGAAATCATAAAATGGACTCGCTCGAACCCTCGGAACGCCCAAAACAACGCTAAATATAAGAATCACCCCATAAAATCCATTAAATCAAATCTATGAACTTCAAGTTCTTCAATTCACATCCAATGCGACGACACAAATATACTATTCGGATTGACACCAAATTTCGCGTGCAAGTCTTATATGACAATACAAAACCACTCCTGGTCTCGGAACTCCGTTCGGACCTCGATAACACAAAAATCCGCTCCAAACCAAATATTTTAGAACTTCAAAATCCTTAAGGAATCAACTTTCACTATTAGGCATCAAAACGCTCCCGGGTCATCTAAAACCCGATCCGGACATACGTCCAAGTCCGAAATCATCATACAAACTTGTTGAAACCTTCAAATCCGGATTTCGAGGTCGTTTACTCAAAACGTTGACCGAATACAAACTTGACCTTTTAAGCCAACCTTAAGGAACCAAGTGTTCCGATTTCATCCCAAACTCTTCCAAATCCCGAACCAACCATCCCCACAAGTTATAATTCAGTTATAGCAAGTACGGGAAGTCTTATTTAAGAGAACGAGGTTCTAGAAAACAAAACGACCAATCGGATCGTTACACATAACACTTGGCTATTAGAGCTTCAGCAATGTGGGCATAGGTACTAATTCTGCTAAATTAACTGTTTTTAACTTCTCTGATAAGCCGTTGGCCGCCTAAATATGTCAGTTATCAATATCAGTACGCCTACCTAGATGATAATTTCTTCATTGACAACCATTAAGTTTTGAAACTTTAAATTTGAAAATCGAATTTTGCGAAATTATTATTTGATTGAATTGGGAGTTGCTGAAAATGATTGGAAATATCCTTTAGAGTTTATATATCAATTTTAAAAAAAAATTGATAAAGATTCGAGGTGATTTTCGTTAAAATCTTAGATTAAACTCGAAGAAAAATAATACATAAATCAATTCTATATATTTTGTATGACGGGTGTAGAGACGGCACACAAGATATATACAACTAGCATAATTATATACAAATTGTGCATAAATTATATGTAAATCATAGTTTTGACCGAATTCTTGTATTAAAAAAATTGTATTCAAGTTGTAGATAAATTATAAATTTTGACCAAAGTTATATATATTTTGTAAAAAAAAAAATTAATTACCTTTTGTGTATATATTCCTATAAAAGAATCTATCGGCCAGATTCATATTTTTTAAAAATATATTTTTAGCCGCTTACAAAAATTATAACAAATAATATATATATATATATATATATATATATATATATATATATATATATATATATGTATGTATATATACACACACACACAATCAAACCTCTCTATAATAGCATCCATATATAATAGTCATTCACTATAAAAGTCTAATTTTTCTCGGAACCGATTTTTTATGTTACATTTTACCTCTCTATAACAACATTTTGCCTATAACAACAACAATCATCTTTATGACAGTATGCACTTTGTACGCCACGAGGTGGCTTGTTGATATGAAGCTGAGAGCCTAGTGATGATGGCACGAGATGGCTTGATATTGCACTTGGGCCGTAAGGGGCCCCTCCAAGAGTCTGCACACCCCCAGTGAGCGCGGGTATCCATTGTGATGTGAGATGTAGCCCGAGGGGCTGGTGTTGTTCTATGATATTTCCTGAGGGGCGGAGTTTGTTGACATTGTGCCCGAGGGGCAATCCTTTATGTGTTTCTTCTTTCCTATTTGCCTGTCATTTACTTGCTTAATTATTAAAAAGGCATTTCAAGAAGTTACGCTGAATTAAAGTGACTTCACACACTTTCACTGTTTCACTATTTTTAATGGCTTTTACTGCTTCTTTATAGTTTGTTGATGTGCCTTTACGTGGTTTCTTATTACTCAGTCTGTATTTATTATTATTACTCACTAAGTTGGAGTACTTACTTTACTCCCTGCACCCCGTGTGCAGATTCAGGCGCTTCAGGTCCTGCTGGTGAGAGTTAAGAGCTTCCAGCAGATTCTGGAGTTCACGAAATAGCTGCTCGGCATTCACAGCCCAATGATTCTCCCCCTATCTCATTTTTTTCTCTTATTAGTGTTCTGTAATAATTTGAGTAGACTCTTTAGACTAGTAGTATATTGATAGATGCTCATGACTGGTGACACCCCGATGTCGGGCTGTGTTGGTTTTAATTCCGCAAATTGTACTGTTCACTGCTTATTTTGGGATTTTATCATGTTAAAGATTTAATACTTATTATTTTAACTGCTTAAAATGAAGTGTAAATGTGTCGACTGGCCTTGTCTTTACGAGAGGCACCATCACGACCGGGTCCGGGTTTAGGGTCGTGACAAGTTGGTATAAGAGCCTAGGTTACATAGGTCTCACGAGTCATGAGCAGGTTTAGTAGGGTCTCGCGGATCGATACAGAGATGTCTGTATTTATCCTCGATAAGCTCCAAAACCTTTAGAAAAAACATCATATTCTTGAAATTCTTGTGTGCGAATCTGTTGATCCGAGTACTAAACTTATGTTATTCTATTCTCTCACAGATGGTGAGGACACACGCTACCGGTCAGGACGACCACCTGTACCACCAGCTGTGGACACTAGAGGCCGAGGACGCGGTTGTGGTCGCGATAGGGGCAGGGGTGTGGCCCGCACAACAGTTAAGGCAGCACCTGCAGATCCACCAACCGCCCCATTTCAGGATCAGGTCCCATCTGTGGACGCTCCAGCAGCACCAGCTCAGGCACCAGTTGTGCCCATTGTGATTCCGGGTCTTCAGGAGGCCTTGGCTCAGATTTTATCGGTATGCACTGGACTAGCTTAGGCAGTTTCAGTTACTACAGAGGAGGCACTCAGAATCCCGCCGCTCGCACACCTGAGCAGGTTGTGTAGGGACTTCAGACACCGGGGGCACATCTCGCCCATCCGGTCGCAGCTGCTCAGGAATATGTAGTTCCTTCCATGCCAGAGGACGAGCAGAGCAGGTTGGAGAGGTTTGGTAGACTTCAACCTCCGACTTTTAGTGGTGTAGAGGGCAAGGATGCCCAGGGTTTCTTGTATAAGTATTAGAGGATGCTTCGTACAACGGGTATTCTGGAGACCAGCGGGGTCGCTTTCACTACTTATCAGTTTTCTGGAGCTGCTTTCACTTGGTGGGAGACTTTTGAGAGGCATAGGCCTGTTGGTGCAGCACCCCTTACCTGGCAACAGTTCTCCGTTCTCTTTTTGGAGAAGTATGTGCCGCAGTCTCACAGAGAGGAGTTGCGCAGGCAGTTTGAGTGGTTGCGTCAAAGAGAGATGACTGTGATGCAGTATGAGATGAGGTTCTCAGAGTTAGCTTGTCATGCTGTTTGGTTGGTTCTGATAGATAGAGAGAGGATTAGGAGGTTTGTGGATGGCCTCACTTATCAGCTTCATATTCTCATGACTAGGGAGAGGGTGACTGGTGCTACTTTTGAGAAGGTTGTAGGCATTGCTCGTGAGATTGAGTCAGTACGTTGCCAGGAGCGAGAGGAGAGTGAGGCCAAGAGGCCTCGAGGATCTGGTAGTTATAGTGGTGCTCCTTCGAGAGGTTAGTTTCAACACAATAGAGGCCGTCCATTCAGGCATGCTAAGCCAGCTCGCCCAGATTATTGTGGGGCGTCATCGGGTCATGGTTCACACAGTTCTCATCAGGGTCAGTCATCACTTAGTTCCCTTCTAGCTCAGAGTTTGTCCCGTGCTCCATCGGTTCAGGGCTCTTCTATGCCAGGTGCATCATCTAGTCATTCCGGTGCTAGGGGTTCCGTTCAGTCCCCTTCTCCAGCACTGAGGAATTGCTATGAGTGTGGAGAGATGGGTCATATATGGAGGTAGTGTCCTCGTCGTCTTGCGGCTTCATCTCAGCGGAGGAGTCAGCCATCGTCTTCAGCGCCAGTTACTTCACCACCACCTGCCTAGCCAGCTAGGGGTGGAGGTCGATCAGGTGGCGGTCAGGCCCGTTTCTATGCACTTCCAGATAGACCTGATGATATTGCTTCCGACACTGTTATTACAGGTATTGTTTCAGTCTTCCACAAAGATGCCTTTATATTATTTGATCCCGGTTCCATCTTTTCTTATGTGTCATCATACTTTGCTCGTTATTTGGGTATGCCCCGTGACTCTCTTGTTTCACCTATTTATGTATCTACCCCAGTGGGCGATACTGTTGTTATAGACCGTGTGTAGCGGTTGTGTGTGGTGACTATTGGGGGTATGGAGGCCCGAGTGGATCTTTTATTATTGAGTATGGTGGATTTCGATGTTATTTTGGAAATGGATTGGCTATCTCCATGTCGTGTTATTCTGGACTGTCATGCCAAGACAGTCACATTGGCTATGCCGGGTGTGCTACGGATTGAGTGGCGAGGTGTGACTGGTTATGTTCCCAGTAGGGTAATCTCATTCTTGAAGGCCCAGCGTATGGTTGGGAAGGATTGTCTTTCGTATCTAGCCTTTATGAGGGATGTCGGTGTAGAGACTCCTAATATTGATTCTAATCCAGTTGTGAGGGATTTTCCCGATGTGTTTCCTGCAGACCTGTCGGGCATGCCACCGGACAGGGATATTGATTTTGGTATTGACCTAGTGCCAGGCACTCAGCCCATTTCTATTCCATTGTATCGTATAGCACCAGCGGAGTTGAAAGAGTTAAAGGAGTAGCTTTAGGAACTCCTTGATAAGGGGTTCATTCGGCCTAGTGTGTCACCTTGGGGTGCACTGGTTCTATTTGTGAAGAAGAAGGATGGCACTATGAGGATGTGCATTGATTATAGGTAATTGAACACAGTAACAATTAAGAACAAGTATCATTTGCCTTGCATTTATGATTTATTCGACTAGCTTCAGGGAGCGAGAGTGTTCTCCAAGATTGTTCTCTGTTCAGGTTATCACCATTTGAAGATGAGAGACTCAGATATTCTTAAGATAACTTTCAGGACCCGATATGATCATTATGAGTTCTTGGTTATGTCTTTTGGGCTAACCAAGGCCCCAGCAGCGTTCATGCATTTGATGAACAGTGTGTTCTGGCCTTATCTCGACTCGTTTGTCATAGTCTTCATTGATGATATTCGGGTATATTCACGTAGTCAGGAGGAGCACGCAGAGCATTTGAGAGTTGTGCTGCAGAGATTGAGGGAGGAGAATCTTTATGCGAAATTTTTCAAGTGTGAGTTTTGGCTCAGTTAAGTGGCTTTCTTGGGGCACGTGGTGTCCAGTGAGGGTATTCAGGTTGATCCGAAGAAGATAGAGGAGGTTCAGAGTTGGCCCAGACCGTCCTTAGCCACAGAGATTTGCAGTTTTCTTGGTTTGGCAGGTTATTATCGCCAGTTTGTTTAGGGATTCTCATCTATCGCATCGCCCTTGACCAAGTTGACTCAGAAGGTTGCTTTATTTGTATGGTCGGATGAGTGTGAGGAGAGCTTCCAGAAGCTCAAGACAGCCTTGACCACAACTCTAGCGTTAGTTTTTCCATCAGCTTCAGGTTCATATACCGTGTATTGTGATGCTTTGAGAGTTGGTATTGGGTATGTATTGATGTTGGAGAGTAGAGTTATTGCTTATGCTTCTCGTTAGTTGAAGCCCTATGAGAAGAACTACCCCGTTCATGATTTGGAGTTGGCTGCCATTGTTCAAGCGTTGAAGATTTGGAGGCATTACTTGTATGGTGTGTCTTGTGAGGTGTTTACTGATCATCGTAGCCTCCAGCACTTGTTCAAGCAGAAGGATCTCAATTTGAGGTAGTGGAGATGGTTGGAGTTGCTAAAGGATTATGATATCACTATATTGTATCATCTGGGGAAGGCCAATATGGTGACCGATGCTTTGAGCCAAAAGGCAGTGAGTATGGGGAATTTGGCATATGTTCCAGTTGGGGAGAGACCACTTGCAGTTCATGTTCAGGCGTTGGCCAATCGGTTCGTGAGGTTAGATATTTTGGAGCCTAGTCGGGTATTGGCTTGTGTGGTTTCTCGGTCTTCCTTATATGATCAGAGAGCGCCAGTATGATGATCCTCATTTGCTTGTCCTTAGAGTCAGGGATTCTTATCTATCACATCGCCCTTGACCAAGTTGACCCAGAAAGGTGCTTCATTTGTATGGTCGGATGAGTGTGAGGAGAGCTTCCAGAAGCTCAAGACAGCCTTGACCACAGCTCTAGCGTTAGTTTTTCCATCAGCTTCAGGTTCATATACCGTGTATTGTGAGGCTTTGAGAGTTGGTATTGAGTGTGTATTGATGTTGGAGGGTAGAGTTATTGCTTATGCTTCTCGTCAGTTGAAGCCCTATGAGAAGAACTACCCCGTTCATGATTTGGAGTTGGCTGCCATTGTTCAAGCGTTGAAGATTTGGAGGCATTACTTGTATGGTGTGTCTTGTGAGGTGTTTACTGATCATCGTAGCCTCCAGCACTTGTTCAAGCAGAAAGATCTCAATTTTAGGCAGCGGAGATGGTTGAAGTTGCTAAAGGATTATGATATCACTATATTGTATCATCTGGGGAAGGCCAATGTGGTGGCCGATGCTTTGAGCCGAAAGACAGTGAGTATGGGGAATTTGGCATATGTTCCAGTTGGGGAGAGACCACTTGCAGTTGATGTTCAGGCGTTGGCCAATCGGTTCGTGAGGTTAGATATTTCGAAGCCCAGTCAGGTATTGGCTTGTGTGGTTTCTCGGTCTTCCTTATATGATCGCATCAGAGAGCGCCAGTATGATGATCCTCATTTGCTTGTCCTTAGGGACAGAGTTCAGCACAATGATGCCAGAGATATGACCATTGGTGATGATGGAGTGTTGAGGATGCAGGGCCGGATATGTGTGCCCCATGTAGTTGGGCTTTGGGAGTTGATTCTGGAGGAGGCCCATAGCTCGGGCCATCCATTCATCCGGGTGCCGCGAAGATGTATCAGGATATGAGACAACATTATTGGTGGAGAAGAATGAAGAAGGACATTATGGGATTTGTAGCTCGGTGTCTCAATTGTCAACAGGTGAAATATGAGCATCAGAGACTGGGTGGCTTGCTTCAGCAGATGGATATTCCAGAGTGGAAGTGGGAGCGAATCACTATGGACTTTGTAGTTGGGCTCCCACGGATTTTGAAGAAGTTCGATGCTATTTGGGTGATTGTGGATCGGCTGACCAAGTCCGCGCTCTTTATTCCTGTGTGTACTACCTATTGTTCAGAGTGGTTGGCAGAGATCTATATCCGGGAGTTTGTTCGTTTGCATGGTGTCCCAGTTTCCATCATTTCAGATAGGAGCACTCAGTTTACATCGCAGTTTTGGAGGTCTGTGCTGCGAGAGTTGGGTACTCAGGTTGAGTTGAGCATAACGTTTCACCCTCAGACAGACGGGCAGCCCGAGCTCACTATTTAGATATTGGAAGATATGTTGCATGCTTGTGTCATTAATTTCGGAGGGTCATGGGATCAGTTTCTACCTCTTGTAGAGTTTGCTTATAACATCAGCCACCAGTCGAGTATTCAGATGGCTCCATATGAGGATTGTATGGGAGGCAGTGTAGATCTCCAATTGGTTGGTTTGAGCCGGTTAAGGCTAGGCTATTGGGGACAGACTTGGTGCAGGATGCTTTAGAAAAGGTGTAGGTAATTCAGAAGAGGATTCGTACAACGCAGTCGAGACAAAAGAGTTATGCTGACAGAAAGGTTCGGGATGTGTCCTACATGGTTGGTGAGAAGGTTCTATTGAAGGTTTCACCCATGAAGGGTGTTATGAGGTTTGGGAAGAAGGGTAAATTGAGTCCTTGGTTCATCGGGCCTTTTAAGGTGCTTCGGAGGATTAGGGAGGTGGCTTATGAACTTGCTTTGCCACCCAGCTTGTCGAGTGTGCATCCGGTATTTCATGTTTCTATGCTCCGGAAGTATATTGGGGATCCATCTTATGTTCTGGATTTCAGCACGGTTTAGTTGGATGGTGATTTGACGTATGATGTGGAGCCAGTAACTATTTTGGGTTGTCAGATTCGAAAGTTGACATTAAAGGATATAGCATCAGTGAAAGTGCAATGGAGAGGTCGGCCCGTGGAGGAGGCTACCTGGGAGACCGAGTGGGAGATGCGAAGTAGATATCCTCACCCGTTTGAGGTTTCAGGTATGTTTCTTGACTCGTTCGAGGACGAACGTTTGTTTAAGAGGGAGAGGATGTGACGACCCGACCAGTCGTCTCATGAGTTACTGCTTCATTTCCCCCGTTTGTGCTTCTAATTGCTTTATTTATCGGTTCTATATGTGATCGGGTTGGTTGGCTCGTGTTCGGAAATGATTTGGTAAGGTTTGAGACACTTAGTCTCTTTTGAGTAAGCTTAAGTTGGAAAAGATAACCAGATGTTGACTTATGTATTAGAGGGCTCGGATGTGAGCTCCGATGGTTCGGATAGCTTCGGGAAGTGATTTGGGACTTAGGAGCGTGATCGGGATGTGTTTTCGAGGTCCGAAGTAGATTTAGGCTTGAATTGACGAAATTGGATTTTTGGGGGTTTCCGGTTGATAGGTGAGATTTTGATATAGGGGTCGGAATGGAATTCCGGGAGTTGCAGTAGTTCCGTTGGGTCATTTGGGATTTGTGTGCAAAATTTCAGGTCATTCGGACGAGGTTTTGTATATTTTTATCAAAAGCGTAATTCAGAAGATTTTGGAAACTTAGGCTTGAATCCGATGTGTTTTGGTTAATTCGATGTCGTTTGAGGTGTTTTGAAGATTGGTATAAGTTTGGATGGTGGTATACGATATGTTTGTGCTTTTGGTTGAGGTCCCGGGGGCCTCGGGGTGATTTCGGATAGTTGGCGGAAAGATTTGGAGTTGGTTGTGGCAGTTGAAGTTTCCCATTGCTATCATAACAGCACTTGCGGCTAGGGGACCGCATGTGCGGTCTCGCATAAGCGAGATTTGAACAGCAACCGCACCTGCGATAGAGAAGGTGAGGATTGCTCATCGCAGATGTGAATTTTGGTGACTTAAGTGAAAATCGCAGAAGTGGTTCAAGGACCGCAAAAGCGGTACTGTAGGAGCGGTAGAAGGGGCCGCAGATGCGAAATGCCTGGGCCAAAACATATAAATTATTTCCTTTGCGATTTTTGAGCTATTCCACCATTTCTAAGTCGACTTTTGGAGCTTTTCGGGCAATTTGAAGAAGGATTTCAAGGGGATTTCATTGAGGTAAGGATTTTGGACCTAAAACTCGTTCTTGTGGTATTGTTTCATGGATTTGAGCATGGAATTTAAGGGTTAAAAATTGGGTAAAGTAGGGCTTGATATTGGAGACATAGACTTGAGGATTTGAGAGACCATTTGTTGTCGGATTTTGATACTTTTGATATGTATGAACTCGTGGGGAGATAAGGAATCTATTGATGTGAATTTTATCGAATTCCGAGACGTGAGACCGGGGGTCGGGTTTTGGTAATTTCGGGATTTATGTTGTAAATTGATTATTTTCGCATGGGCTTCGTTCCCTTAGCATATTTTGACATCGTGATTCTGATTTTGGATAGATTTGATGCGAGTTGAGGCCGATTCGAGGGGCAAAAGCATCGCGGGCTAGAGTTTGGACCCGATTGAGGTGAGTAATGATTGTAAATGTTGTCATGAGCATATGAAATCTCGGATTGCACATCGTTGTGCTATATTAAGGTGACACACACACTAGATGATGAGCGTGGGAGCGTGCACTATTGGGGGATTGTGACTTAGTCCATCCCGAATGATTGTTTTACCGCGTATTTGATTGACAACTATTTGTTATCATTATGTTTTGAGCTGAATGCCATATTTGGGCATCGTGCCAACTATTTGAACCCTTAGGGAATTTTTACTGATATTTCCTCATTGTTTTGACTTTATACTTGAACTCAGTCATGTTATATTCAACTGTTTTCATAACTCAGCCATGTTTACTCTGTTTTAACACTTAAATGATATTTTAAATGATATTCTGGGCTGAGCATCATGTTTTACTGTTGCCCGAGTGGCTGTGAGATTCTGACTGAGTAAGGCCGAGGGCCTATGTTGTGAGGAAACACTAATTATGATTATGAGGTCGAGGGCCTAAGATTTGTACACCACGGGGTGGCTTGTTGATATGAGGCCGAGAGCCTAGTGATTATGGCACGAGATGACTTAATATTGCGCTTGGGCCGTAAGGGGCCCCTCTAGGAGTCTGCACACCCCCAGTGAGCGTAGGTACCCATTGTGATGTGAGATGTAGCCCGAGGGGATGGTGTTGTTCTATGATATTGCCCGAGGGGCAATCCTTTATGTGATTATTCTTTCTTGTTTGCATGTAATTTACTTGATTAATTGTTAAAGAGGCATTTCAAGAAGTTAAACTGAATTGAAGTGACTTCACACACTTTCACTATTTCACTATTTTTACTGGCTTTTACTGCTTCTTTATGGTCTGTTGATGTGCCTTTTCGTGTTTCTTATTACTCAGTCTGCATTTATTATTATTACTCACTGAGTTGGAGTACTCACTTTAATCATTACACCCCGTGTGCAGATTCAGGCGCTTCAGATCTTGCTGGTAAGAGTTGAGAGCTTCCAGCAGATTCCGGAGTTCACGAGGTAGCTGCTCGGCGTTCGCAACCGCGTGCTTCTCACCCTATCTCATTTCTTTTCTCTTATTAGTGTTCTGTAATAATTTGAGTAGACTCTTAAAACTTGTAGTATATTGATAGATGTTCATGACTGGTGACACCCCGATGTCGGGCTGTGTTGGTTTCAATTCCGCAAATTGTACTGTTCACTGCTTATTTTGGGATGTTATCATGTTAAAGACTTAATACTTATTATTTTAACTGCTTAAAATAAAGTGGGAATGTGTCGGCTAACCTTATTTTCACGAGAGACGCCATCACGACCGGGTCCGGGTTTAGGGTCGTGACAATAACGGAAGATCTGGATAGAAAAGGGGAAAGAGGAGAGAAAAAAGGAAAGAGGTATAACTAAATCCCTTGATTGAAGGCACTAATAATGGATTGGGAGCCTTTTAAGGTGGAATATCTATATTTTGTAGACAACTTATTTAGGTCGGATAATTAACTAAACATGGTCATTTTTGGTAATAAAGTTTCCAATAGTGTATAGGTATATAAAAATGGGAATTTTTCATAAAGCACCATCTTTTAAGTCTAATTAGCCATTTATAGATACCCTTTGCTATATTACGCGTTATAGATACCTTTTATGTTTTTATACAATGTATTTTATGTATTTAAGCTGTTGTATTCATTAATACAACCAAAAAATAGGCGTAAAAACTGGAATTCCAGCTAAGTTTGACATGTATTTAGCTGTATTCAAGCGGCATTAACGTTAAATACAGAAGGTTAAACTGGTTAAAAACGGAAGGAAATCAAATCACATGATATTCTCCTAATTTAACTCCATGAATTAAGGAAATCAAATCACATGATATTCTCCTAATTTAACTCCACGAACTAAGGAAATCAAAACACATGATATTCTCCTAATTTAACTCAATGAACTAAAACGATCCCTCATTAATCTGTATTTGAAAGATACATAATAAAGATTATAGCTGAATAAAGAGAAATACATATGAATAATACAGTTGAGTAGAACTGTATACAGTTGAATACAACAAAATACAACTTAATTCATCTGAATAAAACACTTGAATACAACAAAATACAACTGAATACAGCTGAATAAAACTCTTGAATGCAACAAAATACAACTAACTTCTGCTGAATAAAATAGTTAAATACAACTGATTAAAACTGAATACAAGAGAATACGCATAACTTTTTAATACATCTAAAATATATAAATTAATGCTACTGAATACATGTGAATACAGCTGAAAAATACATTCGAATACAACTGAATACAAATAGGCGATTTGGGCGATCTAGAGAGAGAAGCAGCCTGATGGCTTCGCCGGCCGGCGGCCAGCCATTAATTCCGACTGGTCAGCCCCTTAACACATCTGCCCAACCTCCTACAACAACTACAAACAATCCCCAGCCCTCAAATCCCACAAACGAAGCCATGAATTACGCAAAAGCTGTGAACCCTACTTCAACGACCACTGCCAAGCAGAATCGAGCCGCTACAGTTGAACCAATTGCTCTTCGTCTATCAAAATCAACAAATTAAACTTACCCTAGACGATTGTAATGGAGTGATAATGGAGGAGAACTAGAGAATTTTGGGTGGGAGGAGAGGTATGAATCGTGGGTTGAGGGAGAAAGAGTAAAGTGTATGCAAAAAGAGAGAGAACGTGGTTAGTCAATTTTACTGTGATTATGTGAGAGAAAAGACTAAAAAGGAGAGAAAAATATTATTTAGCATATATGGTGCCTTAAATGTAGGATGTAACTATAATTAGATATTTGGCTATAAAGTATAAAAGGTATCTATAGGATGTAATATTTTAAAATGGTATTTATTTAAAATAAATAGGGTACTAAGGTTTTCTATAGGGTGTAAAAATTCCTATAAAAATCTCTTATCATATTGGTCCATGGGCCGACGTGCTTAGAAATGTAAGCCTAATAGAAATTGGGACTAGGCCTTCTTGAGCTGAGTATTTGAGAAATGTGGGCCTATGCAACTTGTAAAAATTGCACGGGGCGCTCTATTTGGTCGCCCTCGTTTAACCTATACCCACTTTTTAAAAAAGTTTTAAATTGCACTGTCACGACTCCAAATACCTTGGTCGTGATGGCGCCTATCGCAATACTAGGCAAGCCAACCCAACAAGTAACCACATTGAGTTCTTTTTATAAAACCATTTTCTTAAACTGATTAAGTCTCGAATTTTCATAAGAAATATATAATTCGCTGAAATGTGCGGAAAAACAGTACAAAAATATATCAACACAACCCAACAATCCGGTGTCACAAGTCAAGAGCCTCTAAATACAACCCAATCTGACTGACTAATACATAATAATTCTAAAAATGTAGAAAACTAAGATAGGAAGGAGGAAAGCAGGACTGCGGATGCCATGCAGCTACCTTGCAGTCTCCGGTAAGCTCTGATAGTACTAGGGACCCTCACTTTGTCGCTCGGGCACTTGGAACTGCACACAAGGTGCAGGGAGTAATGTGAGTACGCTAACTCAGTAAGTAACTAAAGTAAATAAGGTCTGAGTGTAGTGACGAGCAGTTAAAAATCATATATAAGAGTATCCAACAGAATATCAGGTCAAACCCAACAGTTTAAAAGCTAGTTACTTCGTAAAACTTCAGTTTCGATTGAAATACTTTGGAATCATTTTCTGTGCAACTTTCAACAAAGGCTAATTATAAAAATAAGAGTGAAAGCAACAAAAATATCATAAACGGGACCTCGGGCAAGGTATCACTCATAAATATAGTCCTTCGGGCAAGCCTCTCAGTCACTCGTGACTCAGCTCTCGCCAATAGTACTCACACTCAGCACTCTGGCTCAATAATATCTCATAATAGTAAAAATCATAATAACCACTGCGGCATGCAACCCGATCTATTGTTTATAGTCGACTACGCTCACTGGGGGTGTACAGACTCCGGAGGGGCTCCTACAGCCCAAGCGTCATATCGCTGCGGCGCGTAGCCCGATCCAATATATACATCATTGCGGCGTGCAGCCTGATATATATATATATATATATATATATATATATATATATATATATATATATATATATATATATATATATATATATATATATATATATATATATATATATATATATATATATATATATATATATATAACTGATCCATAATATATATATAATCTTCACCATTAGGTCTTAAACCTCTCTTAGTCATTAACCTCACGGCCACTCGGGCGTATTAGTAAAATCAGGAAACTCAGCCCAAATAGTTTCATATATAGAGATAGAGTGATAAAAGCGATTTTAAATAAATAACAGATAAAACATGAAGAGGGTACGCTTTCAAATCATACGGAGTGAGGAAAATAGTAAAAGTACCCCTAAGGGTCTAAGCAGGTCAGCACAAGGCACCAAACATGGCATACAACCAAAATATAGTATCAATCTCTAAAAAAGCGAATATCATACGACTTCAAATCAAATACGCGGCTTAATATCCGTCACGGAATTGACCAAGTCATAGTCCCTACTGGTGCATGCCCACACGCTCGTCACCTAGCATGTGTGTCACCTCATTTCTCAAAAACGATATGAAATACCGGGGTTTCATACCCTCAAATCCAGATTTAAAATTGTTACTTACCTCAAATCGGATGAAATACTACTCCGCGATGCCTTTGCATCTCGCCTCGGCCTCAACTCGCTTGGAATCTACCCAAAATCAGAATCAGAATATTAGACTATGCTAAGGGCACGAAGCTCATGCAAAAATAATCAAATTATACCAAAAATCCCGAAATTGGTCCAACCCGACCCCCGGGCTCACATCTCAAAATTCCATAAAAACTTACATCAGTAGAATCTGTATCCTCCCACGAGTCTATTCATACCAAAAGCATCAAAATTGAACCTCAAATGGCCCCTAAAATCCCCACTCAAAACTCTCCAATATCAAGCCCTAATCCCTCAATTTTCTTCCTTAATTTCCAATAATACCATAATTAAACAATGGGAAAATGGTCATAAACACAAGTAATGAAGCTTAGGTAGATTACCCAACTGATAATCTTCGATTTCCCCTTGAACATCACTGCCCTAGCTCACTTCCCGTCTTCAAAAATAGAGAACTTAGAAAAAATTCGCGAAGGAAACCTTATATACTTTCTGACCCAGGGATTTCGCACCTGCAGTCCCTTTTTCCGCTTCTGCGCTACCGCTTCTGCGGTTTTCAATTAAACTCCTCGAACCGCACTTGCGCCCTATCTTCCACATTTGCGGTCTCGCAGGTGCGCTCAAGATTCCGCAGCTGTGACTTCTGGTTCTCTATCCCTTGGCCGCTTCTGCGGCTTACCCAACGCTTCTACGATCACGCACTTGCGGTCCTCAATCCGCAGGTGCAGTTATGACAGGGGCAGCAACTTCAGCTGCTCATTTCCAAAGCCAAACTTTTCCAAAAATCTTCCGAATTTATCCCGAGGCCCTCAGGACCTCAACCAAAAGTACGAACAAGTCATATAACAACATAAATATTTATACCAACCTTCGAAACACTCAAAACAACGTCGAATCACCAAAACACCCTCGGATTCAAGCCTAAGGATTCCAAAACTTCCAAATTTCGCTTTCGATCAAAAAGTCCATCAAACCTCGTCTGAATGGCCTAATTTTGCACACACATCAAAAATAACACAACAGACCTACTCCAACTTCCAGAATTCCATTCTGACCCCTATATAAAAATCTCACCTATCAACCGGAAAACGCCAAAATTCCAATTTCTCCAATTCATGCCTAAATTTACTCCGGACCTCCAAAAACACATTCCGATCACGCTCCTAAGTCCCAAATCACCTCCCGAAGCTTTTCGAACTATCGTAAGTCACATCCGAACCCTTTTTCACATAAGTCAACATCCAGTTGACTTTTCCAACTTAAGCTTACTCAAAAGAGACTAAGTGTCTCAAACCTTACCAAAACCTCTCTGAACTCGAACCAATTGACCCGATAACATATAATACAGCCGAACAAGATAATAAGAAGCAGAAATGGGAAAAATGGGGCGGTAACTCATGAAACAACCGACTGGGTCATTGCATCCTCCCCCTCTTAAACAACTTCAGGCATCTTTCTCTTCCTCCTCCTCCTCCTTAATTTTGTTCTTCGTCTTCTCCTTCTTCTTCTTCGGGTGACAATAATTTTATATGGTGGTTGTGAATATATTTTAATGTAGTTTATTATGTTTTACAATGGAGAGCTGTTATGACGTTTTATTTTTTACTATTGCTTAGGGTTTTTTCTTTTTTTTCTTTTTAATTGCAAAATGGGTTCATTAGATTTATTGTTGTTTTGATAAATTGATGATTGGGGTTTGTTACTGGTGATATTTGGAGGCTATCTTTCAAATTTGAGCTCATTTGGAGTAGATTTAGGTATTAAATCGTATATTGGATTGTTATAATTCGAAGAACAAATTTTCATTTCTGGGCAATTTTCACTTTAGACTTATTGGCTTTAAGTAAATGAAAACATTTGTTGCACTTCAGACTCTTTGGCCTTAAGTGCATCTTAAGTGCAAATTTTCACTTCAAACTTATTGGCCTTAAGTTAATGAAAACGTTTGTTGCACTTCAGACTTTTTGGGCTTAAGTGCAATTTTTCACTTCAAACTTATTGGCTTTAAGTGCATCTGAAGTGCAATTTTTCACTTCAGACTTATTAGCCTTAAGTGCATGAAACAATTGATTGCACTTTAGACCTATTTGCCTTAAGTGGATTTGAAGTGCAATTTTTTCACTTCCGCATTTGTTTTATAACTTCAGATCCATAAGTTTGAAGTTGATCGTAAAGTAGGTACGCTTGCAAACTTTTTGCAATGTGGGTATAGGTTCAATTGTGACCCAAAAACTGGGTATAGATATAAAAGCCCCACTTATGTGAGTTTTCCTCTTAAGCAGTACTTAAGAGTTATGGGCCAACTTAGTTCTGTGAGACCGTGACAGAGGTTTAGGCGATTTGCACAAATACGACATTTCTATGCCACTATTGACTTTTTGACCCCGCTTGTCCCATCCGTAATTATTTTATATTTTGACCTTAAAGGTTTGCCTATAGGATAATGAGATAAAAAATCAAGACCATCTATTTTCAAGGTTATTGAATGTAATTTCTGTAAGATAATTAATTTGTAGTCATAGCAGAGATTAAGACACAATTACAAAATCAATCTAGAGTTAGAGTCTAAGGAAGCGTATTGTTGAACTCCATGGATTCAGCAACGACAACAAACGGAGATTAAGCCTGAGACCAACTTCCACAATCCACTAGCTATGCGCTCTCACAGCCCGGAGAACTTGACTGATGGGACGTCTACTGTTACCACGTATTCAAGAGGCAAAATACGCCAGGGTTTTCTAATTGCTAGGGAAAGGGGGTTGACCTCTATTTATAAAGAGTGTCTACCCATCACAGGCCAATAGTTATTGAGCCTCACTTATCCACACACAATATTTAATATTAGGACTTTTATTTATCCACCACTTGGGCCATGTCATTATCTTTTCAGGCTATAACCAATTAACGTAAGTCCAAATTTCAACATTCTCCCACTTGGACGCCAACGTTAATTGAGGACAAGAAAACAATTTTAAATATTTGAGTTTTTAATAAAATCATTTTGAAAAAGGATTTTAGACTCAACGGTGGCCACACTACTCACATAACCAAGGATAGAATGACCTATATAACAATCCATACAGTCTCAATAGAAAAGACTAACAATGAATCGTAGCAGGCATCACACCATTTTAAGGTATGAATTATCTACGACCACATATGCGAGAATTTCCATCAACATGGATCAAACATGTGTGATAAGCATTTTATCTTTCTAATCAAGTTGAATAGATTCACACCTCTTAGAAAGAAATAATCTTCCAAGTGATATTATAATCCTATCACCTAAGGAGCCTCCAAATGACACAAAATCATATCACCTCAGGAGGATTCCCTTGCGCCTTACCCGAGATAATCAAGGCAACAAGCCGCAAGATGCAAAGATATCATGAATTTATGCAATGTACAATTGGAAATAAAAATAAATAAATTATCATGTTAGTCATAAGCATAACAGATATCAAATAACACAAGCTTGCATAAAAATAGAATTTATTAAAAGCAGTATCTCAGTTAGCAATTACAAAGTAACTCCCACTAACTAAAGCACATCAAAAGACTCTAAAATACCCATATTTTTTAGCATATTCATTAAATACTACAAGCCTAAGACCTTTAGTCAAAGGATCAGCCAATATAGATTTTGTGCTAATATGCTCAATACATATATCACATTCTTTTACCATGTCTCTAACCTTAAGAAACTTAAGGCTAACATGCTTAGAGCCTCTTGTTCTCTTATTATTCTTGGAGAAGAACACAGCTGCACTGTTGTCACAGAAAATAGTCACCGGCTTAGATATAAAATCCAAAATTTGCAATTTAGTAAGAAAATTCTTCATCCAGACAACATGTAAAACAGTCTCAAAACAAGCAATAAACTCAGCTTCCATTGTAGATGTAGCAGTAATGCTTTATTTCTCATTTTATCAAGAAATAACACCTCCACCCAACATAAAAATATACCCAGAAGTTGATTTCATAGTGTCTTGACAACCTACAAAATTAGAATTTGAATATACAAGAAGATCCAGATCATCAACCCTTTTGTATACAAGCATGAAGTCTTTAGTGCATTGTAGATATCTCATCACTTTCTTTGCAGCCACACACTGTGCCCACCCAGAATTAGAAGAAAATCTTCCCAACATGTTAACAACAAATGTAATATTAGGCCTTGTACAAATATGCATATACATCAAATAACCAACAACACTTGCATATGACACATCTTTCATGGTTCTCATTTTAACTTTATTTTTCGGACATTGATCTTTGCTAAGTTTGTCTCCTTTTACAACAGGTGCAACACCAGGTCTACAGTCTTGCATATTGAAAGTTTTAAGAACACTCTCAATGTAGTAACGTTGTGATAAACCCAATAAACCATGTGAACTATCTCTTTTAATTTCTATCCCAAGAACAAAAGAGGCTTCACCAAGATCTTTCATATCAAAAAACCTAGACAAAAATTATTTGGTCTCATTCATCAAGCCCAAATCATTTGTGGAAAGCAAAATGTCATCAACATAGAGAACCATAATAATAAAATTGCCATTAGCTATTTTGAGATAAACACATTCATCAAGCTTATTTTCCACAAATCCAAATTTTGTAATAATTTCATCGAATTTCAAGTACCACTTCCTGGAGGCTTGTTTAAGCCCATATATGGATTTGTTAAGCTTGTATAATTGATGTTCTTTACCAGCTTCTTTAAACCCTTCAGGTTGAATCATGTAAACTTCTTCAAGCAGACTACCATTCAAGAAAGCAGTTTTAACATCCATCTTGTGCAACTCTAAATCGAAATGAGCCACAAGAGCCATCACAACTCTAAATTCATCCTTGGATGAAATAGGAGAAAATGTTTATTTATAATCAATACCTTCTTTTTGAGTATAACCCTTAGCAACCAACCTTACTTTATAACGGTCAATATATCCCTTGGAGTCCTTTTAGTTTTAAATACCCATTTGCAACCAATAGGCCTAAAACCTACAGGCAATTCAACTAACTCCCACACTCCATTATGTTCCATAGAGTGCATTTCATCTTTCATTGCCTCACGCCATTTATCAAAAAATGGAGAGGAAATAACTTGAGCATATGATAAAGGATCAGTTAGCTCTCCAGTATCACTAAGATTTTCAGTCACACACACGATAAAATCATCAGAGATGGCAGACCTTCTTTCTCTTTGTGACCTGCGGAGTGGTTCATTGTGTACATTTTGTTCAGGAACTATGGGATCTACGTCGTTGTTCCCTTGATTCTCCCCCGCATGAATAGGTTGGTTTACCACCTTTTCATGTATAACAAGTACAAGGAGAATGATTTCCTTCTCTTTCAATACAATTTCCTTACCACATGAACAATCACAATCACAAACATCATGCTCTAGAAATTTTGCATTAATAGACTCAACGATTCTAGTGCCACGCCTAGGATAGAAAAACCTAAAACCTTTAGAGTTATCAGGATAATATGTAAAGAAACAACTGGTAGTTTTAGGATCAGTTTTCTTTTCTGTGGGTGAATAAATATGAACTTAAGCTGGACATCCCCAAATGTGAAAATGATTCAAGCTAGGTTTTCGGGTTGTCCATAGTTCAAAGGGAGTTTTCAAGACAGATTTTGTAGGAACTCTATTCAGGATATAGCTAGATGTTTTTAAGGCTTCACCCCAAAGATACTCAGGTAACCTAGTCCTTGACATCATACTTCTCACCATTTTTATTAGAGTACGATTCCATCTTTCAGCCACACCATTCTGCTCAGGAGCACCTGACATGGTATATTGTGCTACTATCCCACATTCTTGCAAACAAAAGCAAATGGCCTTATACATTAACCAGACTCATCATATTTTCCATAGTATTCACCACCACGGTCAGACCTCACTATCTTAATGGACTTCACAAGTTGTTTTTCAACTTCAGTCTTGTAAATTTTAAACTTATCAAGTGCTTCATATTTTTCTTTTAAAAGATATATATAATAGTACCTTGAAAAGTCATCAATAAAAGTAATAAAATACTTATGATTGGTCAAAGTAAGTACATAAGGTCCACTAATATCAGTATGAATTATTTCTAAGTGTTCACAGCTCATAGTGGAACCCTTTCTCTTAACCTTAGCCATTTTACCCTTAACACAATCCACACAAGTTTCAAAATCTTTTGGATCAAGAACAGGTAAAATATTTTCCTTTATCAATCGTTCAATTCTTTCTTTAGAAATATGACCAAGACACCTATGCCATAATAGGTAAGACGTTTGATTCATAGCAGACCTTTTATGGGCAATATTTTTAACATACATTGCAGAAAAAGTTTCATTCAATACATTCAAGCGATATAGACCATCACTTAAAAAAGCATCAGCAACAACATGTGAATCATAAGAAATTTTAATAATACCATTATTTTGTTGAAATGAATAACCAGCTTTGTCCAAAAGGGAAACCGAAACTAATTTCCATCTCATAGACGGTACAAAAACAGTACTTTCTAAACGAATACTAGAATTATTCTTAAAAGGTAAATCCTTATAAATTCTACGTTTGCTTTGAGTCCATTTCCCACAACAACACTGGCTTCATCCTCTTTTGGCTTCCGTCTTCTTACTAGGTCCTGTAAGTCATTGGTTACATGAACAGTTGCACCACTATCCAACCACCAGAAATTTAAAGGAATATGAACAAGGCTAGTTTCAAAGCAGACAAAGGCCAAAAGATTACCTGATTTCTTTTTCAGAGGACATCCAGCTTTCTTATGACCTACTTGTTTGCAATCCCAGCACTTGATTTCTTTCTTAATTACAGCTTGAGGACCAAGAGAATTATGAGACTGACCTTGGTTAATACCAGGCTTATTAGCAAGACCACTATTACCACCTGGATGATGAGAATGACCATGTTTCTTTTTGTGAAATTTGGGTCCACCTTTTTCTTTTATAAGAGGGATAGTCAGCTGTTCTAGACGAACTAACAAAGTTCACTACACCCTCAACTTTCTCCTTTTGGATCCTCCCTTCCTCTACCACATAAATAGTAATAAGTTCATCAACACTCCACTTATCCTTTTGTGCATTATAGGTTGTCTTAAATTGGTTAAACTGCTCAGGAAGGGACCTTAGAGATTGGTGAACAAAAAAATCATCGGTAATGGTTACACCTAAATTGTTCAGTTTGGTAGCAATGTTAACCAATTTCATAATGTGATCACAGACACTACCTACAAGGTGATACTTTATGGTAGACAAGGAATCAATTAGGCTACCTATCTCAGCTTTATCAGCTTCTAGGAATTTCTGTCCAATGACACTCAAGAAATCTTTTGAATTTCCATTATCCTTAATTGCACCTTTTATGTGATTAGAAATGAATCGCTTCATGATCATAAGACTCAATTTTTTAGCCTTCATCCATTTTTCATACTTAGCCTTTTCTTCAGCAGTGCTAGTAGTTGTAGGTTCAGCAGGTTTTTGTTCAGTCAATGCAAAGTCCAGGTCCATCAGGCCTAACACTATTTCAACATCCTGTTTCCATTTCTTGTAGTTGCTACTAGTCAATGTTTCAATGGAATTCAACCGAGTAGTCATGTTGCTAACAACTGTATAAGCAAACAACACAAAAATTAGATAAAATTATGGGCTAGAATATATAGATCAAAAGGGTCAAATACATCTATCACACCCCTCCTTTGGGTAGAAGATGCAACTGTCTCCCCTTTTAAAAATCAAGGAGTCCAAGGAATTCATTGCATCCTCACCTTTAGGCAAGAGATACAAAACATCCCCCTGTTATCCAAGAGCGGAAGGCATAAATTGTGTCCTTCCTTTGGGTACGAGACAAAAAACCTCCTCTTACATTAAATTATCCTTATTTATTGTATATATATACATAAGAATCCAAGATATTAAGCTTCATCCTTTGGGTTAAAATGTAACATCTTATCTCATACATTAATTTAGCGTCACTAGTATCAAAAAGAAAACCTCTAATACTAGTATACACTAATAAAGGACAATTCAAACATGGTGCATTGAGAATATTACAATGACACAAATAACAAACCACTTTGATGGAAACTATCTATTAATCATAATTCTCAATCCACAGATATTATATTATTTCACATGTATAAGATTATTAAGAATTTTTAATGACTTCAAATAAATAGACCACTTTGGTAGAACTATTTATTAATCATAAATTCTTATTTATGCAGTATCATATACATGTGAATAAGCCCATATACGACTGAATTGTTCAGTATCATATTTGAGTTTAATTTCATACTTCACGTACAAACAAAATACTAAACACAGACTTTAATACAAATTGTTATATTGGACATGAACGGAACAATCCTTCGATAAGACAAAAGGAAAATTGATCGCCAATTATATACCAAACAGATCAAAGTTGTAGTTTTTCATGTAAACTTGACAAGATCTAATTTTGATAAAAGGAATTTTTTTTAATTCCAATATCACGTCTATTTCAATACAACTCACATGAGACAAAATTAAGTAAAGGAATATTCCTTTACGAAATAGGAATGGTTCAATTAATTAAGCCACCTAGGGCTTCTGACTGCCGCCAGCAATTAGATATTATCAATCACATATAAGAATTAGAATTCTTTAACAAATAATGGACTTTAACCCCTTTATGTCGTTAGCAACAATACAGAGCTAAACAATTTTTCAGTAAACACGGTATCGAACTATCGTCCGAAATTTACAACAATTATTTTTCGTTTAAACTCAAGATTAATTATTGATCCTAATCCCTAACTATGGTGGCTCTGATACCAGCTGTAAGATAATTAATTCGCAGCCATAGCAGAGATTAAGACACAATTACACAATCAATCTAGAGTTAAAGTCTAAGGAAGCGTACCGTTAAACTTCATGGATTCAGCAGCGATAACAAACGGCGATTAAGCCTGAGACCAACTTCCACAATCCACTAGCTACGCGCTCTCACAGCCCGGATAACTTGACTGATAGGACGTCTATCGTTACCATGTATTATGCTAGGGTTTTCTAATCGCTAAGGAAAGGGAGGTTGACTCTATTTATTCTTTATAAAGAATGCATACTCATCACAGGTCAATAGTTATTGGGTCTGACTTATCCACACACAATATTTAATATTAGGCCTATTAACTATATTTTCTATGGGGTGTGCAAAGACATTAGAGAATATACAAAGTTATGATCACCCTGACTTTAGTAAATTTGATAACGTTTGAACAAACAAAGAAATCAAAGATGTCACGCTATTCAGTAGTGTTGTGGGTTCCAACTAACATCTTTACGCGATAAGAGGGGTTGCTCAATGGTCAGTACCCCTACTTATAATTAACTCCAGGATCGTGAATTCGAGTCACCAAAAGAGCAATAGTTCCAACAAAGGGGATTAAAGTGGAGTTAAAGGAAAGGGGAATTAAAAAAAATTTACACACCAGTATATAGTGCTATGTTCTTGGTTTTCACTGTAAATTGAATTGATGGCTTTCCATGGGCTCCATTAGCGTAATCTAGTTAGCTCATGGGGTTGATATTTGCAAAATCAATAGCGTAAAGCACATCTCCAAACTTGACTTTAATTTCCAAAAGTACTAGTACATTTTTTTCTTTTTTAAGATTTTATATTACCTAGTTACGTTGTTAATTACTACTCTATTTCATACCAAACCAAGTTGTACGTATGTACTTTAAAAATTATATACATATTTACTAATGAGTTTAATTTCACACGTACAACAAACTTGGTTACTAATATTTAGCTTAAAGTGTATATATATATATATATATATATCGCCTTACATTTTACTCGTGTTTCATGGATTTTGGATGTGAAATATAATAATTTATGCTAATTTGTGGTATTTTTAAATGTAGGAATCATCCGGAGGCAATATGGGATGAAAGGTGCGAGATTGGAGCCTAAAAGGAACAAAGTTGAAAAATGGCCATTTGTAGCGCCACATGCAGCGTGGGGCACTACCTATGGCACAGAAGTTAGAATCTTTATTTTCACAGCATCAGGGATAGGGCCCAAGGGCGCTGGTGACGGCAAATCTTTCCTACTTCACTCGGTACAAGGTTATTTCGTCCCAAGACCTATCCAATGCGTATAAAAGCAAGATTAAGCCTATCTAAAGAGGTGAGACGCCACTTTGAAGGAAAAATACACACGAGGAACATCCGGGAGTGAGGATATCTCAGTTTTCTTTATCTTTTCTTTGTATTCTCAGTTATTCAAGACTTGTGAATTTGTTTTGATATTATCATGAGTGGATAAAACCCATAGTTCTAGGGTTGTGATTTAGTCATGAATATTGTTGTTTAAAGTTGACCCAACCTTGATTACACTTCACTAATATATGGTTGTTTCTTCAATTTTATGATTAGTTGCTTAATTGTCTGGCCAGTAGTTAGGTTCTATTTACTATATATGCTATGCTTGAGACAACTACATTTAGATTAGAGAAGATTTAAAGAGAGCATGATCTTAACTCTGAGTACGGGCGAATTTGTAGTTAGGATAGGAATATACGTAATCATCGTTATTAATTAAATATAATAATCTTAATACATTCTTAATAGATTGATTCCACAAGAATATAGGCATTAATCTACTTTGAATAGGCGAGTAGGAATTCGGGATAATATTACGAGAGCAATTGTTCGATTAATTAGCAACCATGAGTGAATTGTATGAAAGAGAGAGTTAATTAGAGAACAATAGGATTGGGGAATCAATCACAACCCTAGAATATTCATCTCTACTAAATAAACAACAACTATTTTGTGGCTTGATAATTAGTTAATTGTTAGAATTATTGCTTAGAATAATCACACTTTTGAACTCTTATTAACTCGACTAATTAATAATCTTGGTGACCTAGTGGGTAGCTAACACAAGTCTTTATGGGTTCGACACTCGATTTATCACTTTATTACTTGTACGGCTATATATACTTGCATGTGCATTTGGGAGCAACAAGTTTTTGACGCCGTTTCCAGGACTTGAATATTGACTACTTTCTAGTTTTACTTTAGTTTTTATTTCGTCAATTCTAACGTTTCTTATTGGTTGCTCTACTCTCGGGAACTTTGATTGAATGGGAAGGGTCAAAAGCCAGGATAGACTTCAAGGCTTTGACCTCGAACTTGAGAGAACCTTTCACAAGAGGTTGAGAGAAGCAAGGGACACAAATAATCTTTAGGCACTTGTTCAATTTCCCATGGACATGGAAAAGGAGCAACACATGGCTGTTAACATCCGTTTCATCATAGTGCATGTTTGCAAAAATTAGTAATTTTTCTCTATTTACCATGCCAAAATCGCTTCCTGTTTTGAGGGTTAACTTGCAGACCGCTTCAACAAATGTGCCTGAGGTGGAAGGCAAGGAACCATCCTCTTCTTCTTCTTTTTTTTTCCACCAAGAAAGAGACCTTTTTGATATGATCCAGCTACTACATGCGAATGAGCAGTTTATGGATCTTCTACACGAGGATCCACAATAGCATATCCTGAACTTCTTGGAGATTAGTGATACTTATATCACTAGCAGAGTCACTTCAGACTATGTGAGGCTCATAATATTCCCGTTTTCTCTGTTGGGCAAAGCGAAAGGGTGGCTGAAGGTGGAACCAGCTAATTTTATGATGTCATGGAATGACGTCGTGAGAAATATTTTTTCAAGGTTCTTTCCTTTAGGTAAAACTGTAAAGATCATAAGTGAGATAATCACCTTCAAACATAAATTGAGGGAGTCTTTATACTCATCTTGGGAAAGGCTCAAGGGCTGCTCAGAGATTGTCCTCATCACAATCAGACAAATGAAGTGTTAGCTCACACTTTTATAGAAGGGCTACATCCTGAGATGAATATTGTGGTGGATATTGCATCGGAAGGTCAAGTGTTAGAGAAAAGATTCAATGAGATATATTCATTATTGAACAAATTCTCCAAAAGTAATTCCTGATTAGCGAGGAGAGATGGGCAGACACACAGTGCAAAAATATGTAGGGGTTCTCGAGTTAGATGTTGTTTCTCCATTATTAACGCAGGTTGCCACATTGGCCAACCAAGTCAATAAGATGACATTGGTTATTAATAAGTAACAAGCTCAGCCAATGCAATAGGTTCAAATATTTTGTGAAGTTTGTGGGAGTCTTTATACTCAATTTGTGGGTAATGCAAATAAGGGCAGACAAATTAGTATGAGAACACTTACAATCCTAACTAGAGGAACCACCCAAACTTTTCTTGGGGTGGAAACCAATGTGCTCATAATTAGTACAGACCAAAAGCTCCTCAACAGTAATATAGACCACCCCAGGCTGAACAACCTACAAATCCGACGAGTCACCTTGAGGAGATGCTAAAGAAATTGATGGCTGATCAACAGGCTTAGGCAGCAGCCCACACTTCAACGATTCAAAATTTGGAGAGACAAGTGGGGCAACTTGCCAGCGCTCAAAATACTCGACTAGTTGGAGCTCTTCCAAGCGACACTGAGGCTAATCCTAAGGCATCTATTAATGTTGTGTCATTGAGGAATGGGAGACAATTAAAAGAACTCCCATCGAAAATGAGGAAGCAAGTGACCTTTCATGAGAAACCAACCACAATAGAAGCAGAATCAGAAAAAGTAAAGGAGTCAAAGAAGCTAGCTGAAGAGGCGGTGGCTAAGAAACCCCCACCATTAGTTGCGAAGCCACCACCTCCATTCCCTCAGATATTGCAGAAAGTGAAGGATAATAACCATTTATAAAAAGTTTCTTGATATTTTGAACTAGGTTCAAATCAATATTCCGTTGGTAGACATTTTACAAGAAGTTCCCAAATATGCCAAATACATCAAGGACATAGTGGAAAATAAGAAGAGGTTGACAGAGTTTGAGACTGTGGCACTCACTGAAGAATGTAGCTCAAGAATTCAAAGCTAGCTACCTCAGAAATTGAAGGATCCAGGTAGTTTCACTATCCAAATCTCGATTGGTAAGCACGTAGTCGGGAGAGATTTGTGTGATCTTGGGACAAGCATCAATTTGATGCTAATATCTATGTTCAAACAGCTGGGGTTGGATGAGCTGCGCCCAACTACGGTAATTTTAGAATTGTATGATCGCTCCTTTGCTCATTTTGAATGAGTGATCCATTTATTTTGGGGCGTCCATTCCTATCCACAGGCCGAGCTATTATTGATGTATGTGAAGGAAAGATGATGATGAGAGTGGGTGATCGAGTGAAGGTATTCAATGTGTATAGAGCACTCAAATTTCCAACCCATTATGAAGAGCTATCTAGGATTTTTGTGGTGGAAAGTGATATGACATCATTGGTGCCTTATATGAGCCCCATAGATCATCTTGAACGAGTATTGATTGGGGATGAGGAAGACAGTGAAGATGAGATGATGGAAGAAATTGAGCAAGTACTTAACATGTCTTGTAGTTATGTCCATGAGTTTGGGAGATTTGAGGAGTTGGACAGGCCCAATGGCTCGGTTCGGCCGGTTATTTTATAAAATTTGTACCATACGAATTTTTCAGTTATTCTATTATGTATAACTAAAATTAGACTTTCCAAAACCATCCTAATCATGCCGGTTTCACTTTGTTATCGGTACGGTTCAATTAATTTTTGGTATTTTTTAAAATGTCATGTAGAATTCACCAGTAAAAGTAGAATGTAATAACATACGTTCTTTTATAGGTCTTAGCAAAACTCTGTTGATATTTTTACTGTTTAAAGGGTGATTAATTAAAAAACATAAAAGATTGCTAGAGTATAGATACACAACTATTCGATAGCAACGTAAAAGAAACCAAATAAAAGCAAAGAAAACATAAATCACAAGAGTGGAAAGATATTAACCAAGCTGGGACTCAAGAATAAATTCTAAATTAAATATTCAAAAAGATAAATCTTAATTACATGAAAGGAAACATATTCAATACATTGTAGTTTGCTACTCATAATCGCTAGAATACTTTGTGTCTTGCTAATAAAGATACTTGAAATAACTTAGTTTAAGTATAAGTAGTATAATAGGTTCGGAATTAGTATTTTGAGTTTAATTACTTATTGACTTGTAACAGTTTTCATAATTCCAAGGCCCAATGAAAAATTTAATGTTTTATTAGTTTTAAACTTACTATATAAATATATTTTTTACATGTAAAATTTATTCGGTACAGTTCGGTATTTTTTCGGTTTATTTTTATAAAATAAAAAACCTACCCTAATTATCAGTATGGTTATAGATTTATATAAAAACCTATAGTTTCTTTAAAAGAAACCTAAAAATCGGTTCGGTGTGGTATGGTTAGGTCGATTTAGTCCGTTTTTAAATATCCATTAACACCCATATTTGACCCATCCTAAGCCATCTATTGAAGAAGCTCCAAAGCTAGAGCTTAAAACCCTTCCAGCACGTCAGCGCTATGCTTATTTGGGAACTATGAGACATTGCCAGTGATTATCTCATCCAGCTTGACCAAGGTGCAAGAAGAAAAATTGCTCAGAGTGCTTCGTGAGCATAAAAAGGTTGTTGGGTAGACAATTGCTAACATCAAAGGAATCAGTCCATCATTTTGCAAGCATAAAATCTTTCTGAAAGATGGACACCGCCCCAGTTTTGAGCAACAAAGGAGATTTAATCTCATTATGAAAGAGGTTGTAAAGAAGGAAGTAATTAAGTGGCTTGCAGGTATCATCTTCCCTATCTCTAACAGCAACTCGGTAAGCCCAATGCAATGTGTGCCTAAAAAGGGGGGATGACTGGTATAGAGAATGAGAAGAATGATCTAATTCTTACTCACACTGTGACGATGTGGAGAGTTTTCATTGATTCAGAAGGCTCAACAAAGCAACCCGCAAGGACCACTTCCCACTTCCTTTCATTGACCAAATGTTGGACAGATTGGTAGGGCATGAATATTATTTTTTCCTTGATGGTTATTTGGGGTACAACCATATTATCATATGCCCAGAGGATCAAGAGAAGATCACTTTTACATGTCCTTATGGTACTTTCGTTTTCAAGCAAATGTTGTTTGCTCTTTGTAATGCACCAAACGCTCTCCACGGATGCATGATGGCTATTTTCACTAATATGGTGGAAAAAATTGTGGAAGTCTTCATGGATGATTTTTTAGTCTTTGAAATCTTCTTATGATGATTGTTTGAAGAATTAGGGGAAAGTGTTGGCCCATTATGAAGAAACAAATTTAGTGCTAAAATTGAAAAAATGCCATTTTATGGTACAAGAAGGTATCGTGTTGGGTCATAGAGTGTCAAGGAGCCCATCGAAGTTGATAAGGCGAAGGTGGAGGTATCGTGCCCCCTTTTTCTCGTGAAAATCGGGTTTGTGACATTTGGGAGGACAACTCGTTCCCTTTCGGGAATTGGGTTTGAATTGAACAGTCGCCACCTGATGATTAAAGTGCATTAGGACACTAGGTGGGGTTTGTTTTTAGTAACCAGAGATTGGGTAAGGGCTTGAAATTATCCCAAGGAGAAGGTGTTAGGCACCCCTCAGGACCCACTAGTGTGGTTCCCGGCCAAACTATTGTTGTGACTTAAGTGCAAATAACACATAGACAAATAAAGGCTTCAAATAAGAGGGAATTTTCATATAAGATTTACAAATAAACAAAAGTAAGAAAAAGGAACTAAAAGAGTTGATTTTCTTAAAAGAAATGGTTTAAAAAAAGATTTAAAAGAAACAAAGAAAACAAAGGAAGAGGGGGTCCAAGGTTTATTAATAATATGGATCATCCCACACAACATCCGGTAATCACTCCTAAGTGAGGGGCTACACGTGATGTTATCGTGTGGTCATCATATCCATATCTACCCTTTCCCACCCCGTTAAGGTATTAAAGCGCGGAATGGTCTCGTTTACTTATTGCATGCTATTACCCGCCCCAATCCTATCAGCCCCGGAGGCACTTGGGACTACTAATCCTAGAGGGAGGAGGTATTGGGCTTATTTGTGGTTTCAAAAGGTAAAATACTAAGGCGACAAATAAAACACATATAACAAGTTTGGGGAAGCATATAAATAGATAAAAGGGATCAAACAGACCTCCTTAAATCAAAGAAAACCATATAGTTTAGCATGTCTTACACGTACTGATTAGGGTCTGATTAAACTTAACAGTTGGGGCAGACTAATTTATTGCATATTTCAGATAAGAAGCCCGAATCAGGCCTGCCTGTTGGTTGTAGTTAATAAAATCTGATTCAGTTTATAAACTGCCCTATGGCTTGCCTAAGTGTTAGACAAAAACCTATAGTATGATATCTACTTATTTTAGAAAAGGTGAAGTATACTGATTTTAGAAAAAGATTGTCAGTTATTCAGGAAAGACGAGTTTTGACAAAAGATCATAAATTCCGCAGACGATAGACAATAATTTTAGATTTGTAGACGAGTGAGACGCTTCAAACTTGGTTATTAATTCCTATAGGCATGCTTTCTAGGCGTTGTTGATTTTAAACACTTTTACAGACATAGCAAGAGTGCAGAAATACTAATGCATGACATCTAAATGATGTACTTCGTTTAAACCTATGAACATGATATCTAAATGCAGTTAGTTGTTTAAGCCCTATAAATAGGTTTGCCTAGTGACAGATGCATATGCAGGATTAGAATTTCCAGTTAACTATGAGCAAGGTATCTATATGAGAGATGTAGAAATTTAACTATAGGCAGGATATCCATATGAATGCAGAATTTCAGAAACCTATAGGCATGATAGCTATATAGGTGCAAAATTCTTTATAGGCATAGTATCTACATATGAAAGTGCAGAATTCCTATAGGCAGGATATCTATGTGATATGCAGAAATTAGAAACCAATAGGTAGGATATCTATATGGGTGCAAAATTCTTTATAGGCATAGTATCTACATCAAAATTCCTATAGGCAGGATATCTATGTGATATGCAGAAATCAGAAATTCTCTATGAGTAGGATATCTGCTCCTTTTATATGCATGGTTACCCTTCCCTTTTTACTAAACATCCCCAAAAGTTATTACAAATTATTACAGTCCAAATAAAATAAAGAAAAATACATCAGAAATTGAAAATTACAACCAAGGAGAGCCTGATTCAAACTTCATGTGTTAAGTATGAAGTAAACCAACTCCAAAGATCATGTTTCAAAGCCTTTCTCCCACTTGGGTGTGTCAGAGTTCCCTAAGAGTTTCATAAGAAGTCCGGGCAGTGCTTACACCCAAATGTATCACCATATTAAGCCAAAGTGCAGTGTGGAAGGGCCAGCCCTTAGGTGTCCAAGTTCA
The DNA here is from genome assembly GCF_000715075.1 of Nicotiana tabacum. Classification (NCBI taxonomy): domain Eukaryota; kingdom Viridiplantae; phylum Streptophyta; class Magnoliopsida; order Solanales; family Solanaceae; genus Nicotiana; species Nicotiana tabacum. The sequence continues at coordinate 18,172,986 of NC_134087.1, read as the reverse complement.
TAGGGAAATCAAGGTCCCAAGGCAAGGCTCACAAGAGAGGGGTAGAACTTAGGAACTAAGAGAGAGTGTAAGTGCAGAATTCTGAAAAGGGGAAAGGGAAAAGGAAACATCACACATGGGGATATAGGGAATGAGGAGTTGAAAGAGGTAAAAAGCAGGCTAGTGGGCATAACCCAACAATGAGAGATGTTGGCACACCCATAAGCCTACTGGAACACATTGTTTAGAGGTTAGGATCCCCTAAGTGATCAAGTTCAATCCATAGACAATAACTTGTATATTGCCATGTCTTAAACTATAACTCAAAGCACATAAAGGGAAATAGGGAATAGGGATTCATAGCAGAAACAAGCAAAAGGGAATCAACATGCTAGTTTAAGTATTTAACTCTGGAGAAGTAGTAAAGTAGACATAGATGCTGAAAACTGTAAGTAAACACATTGTGGGGATACTGAAATTTGAAATTAGGACATACCAGTTTCAAAAAAACAAGTAGAGAAAATGCAGTAGTCTGGTAAAAACCTCAGTGCAGACAAAAAGAGAGAGTTCTATTATGTGAGTAAGAGTTTAGAAGAGATTGTGAATTGTGTCCTCTGCCGTGTGAAGAAAGGTCGTGCAATTTTTTAGTGTAAAAATCAAGTAGAAATAAGGTAAGAAACAATTGAAGAGCTGATTATCAATCAATTACACAAGACTCCCTTTAGTTAAGGGATTCAGATTCAAACGGGTATAAACCAATTAAGGAAAGAAATTAATCAAACACTTTGTGCAAAGTAGGCAATTAGGAGTGAATACATAAAAGTTATTTAAGGACGGGGTTTTTGAAATACACGGTTTGAGCGAATAAAGTAAGAAAATCAATTAACAACCAGTAAATCAAAAGGATCTGAGATTTTGTATGAATGAACCGAGTCAAAAGATAGGAAAGTTTTTTAACTTAAGGGAAATCAATAAACAATGGAAAGGGAATCAATTAGACCCATATTCAGAGGGAAGTAGGAACTAATCACAAATTCAGAAGCTATTTTAAAGGGAAGTCTATCATATATAAGGAGCATACGAACATGTTAAGCATGAAGGAAGACTGTAGTGTCATTGTAAAGTCAGTAGAAAATCCAGTATAGAAAAGTTTAGCAAAAGGTCAGAGTCATATGAAAGCAAGGAATGGGTCTGAAAGAGTTAGGGGTTTTGAAATAAACCCTAAGTTAAATCAAATCATATAATCAAGCTTGGCGGAACCTCCAAATTCTAGGGTTTCCACACTGAATCAAGTACAGAGATGAGAAGGCAAGTAGTTGAAACAAGCTCAGAGGTTTCACAGTTGAAACCTCTTGCATGCTTCTTTCATCAACAGAAACTCATGAGAAAAAGATGATAGCAAAGTAACATTCGGAACACAATAGAAGCACTCAAAAGAAAAACACTGATAGGGACAGTAAAAGAAACATGCTTAAGAGATTTTTCAGAAGAAACTTAAACAAGGCTTAATAGAAGGAAAATAAGGAAACTTAAGAACTTAGCAAGAAAATAAAGTAGGAGAAACATGCTGGAACATAGTAGAAGACAAAAAATATAAGAACACAGTAGAAAAGCATATGAGAGCATAGTATGGAAAATATGGTAGAAGAACATACAAGCATGGAGTATATAAAACTCAGTAAAAAAACATACAAGAACGGAGTGTAAAAACTCAGTAGAAGAATATACAAAAACGGAGTGTAAAAACTCAGTAGAAGAACATACAAGGTAGAAGAAAACATAAGAGCACAGTAGAGGCAAATAAACACAAAAGACAAAGGATAGAAAGTCAGAGAAACACTTAAACATTTTCAGCAAACCCTAGATCGGAAACGAAGCGGTTTTGAAAGTAATTTTTGAAAGAAAAGTTAGGGAAATCATTTGAAAACTCAAGGAGAGCACATATACACAACGGATCTAAGGAAATCAGAGAAAACCTCGAAGGGTTAGGGTTTCAAAAGAACCCTAGAAGTGAGATAAGCATTGAAAGGTCACTGATCATAGTCAGAGAGGTCGGAATCAGGCTCAAACCACCATGGTACGCCGGAGTAAAGCCGAAGATGGTTGTGTAACCTTGAATAGACAGAGGTCTGGGTGCAAACCTTTGAGGTCAGGCCTCGAATCTTCAGGTATCAGGCGCGTGGTAGCAAGAGAAAGTGAGTGTAAGACTCATATAGCCTGAGAAGCCATGGATTCCGGTGGGTTTCAAGGTGGAGGTGGTGGTAAGAGGCGGTTGGGGTTTAGGAATGTTCGAGAGAGTTTGAGAGTTTAGAGATGGATGGTAGGTGAGAAATGAGAAGGTTAGGGTGGTCGTTTGGGTTAAAAAGGTAAGAGTGAATAGGGGTTGTTGATCTCAGAGATCAACGGCCAGGATGAGAGGGGTCTGTGTCGGGTAGGATTTAATCGGGTCAGGGGCGGGTTTAAATTAAAATTGGGTTGGGGAATTGAGATTGAGAATTGGGTTCATTTGGGGCTCAAATAAGGCTAAAATTGAAAGAAACGAGGCTAACATTTAAATGGCCATTTTTCCCTTATTTATTTTATAAAAATAGTAAAATAATTTATGGAAATAAACTAAAGGTACTAAATCAATTAATAATATGTAAATATTAAATTAAAAATACTGGAATCAAATTTGTAAATATGAACACAATTAAATCTCAAAATAGGCTAAAATTGCAATTATATGCAATTTAACTTTAAAAAGCTAAATAAATCTGTAAAAAATGTGAAAATTTTATATTAGCTATATTTTGGTATAAATATGAGAATTCAATAAAGGATTTACCAAAAATGATAATTTGGGAAATAAATATTGGTTTTTTCTGATAAAATAAGGCGATAAATTGATTTAAAAATCTTTTAAAAATTGGAAAAATAATAAAACACTTGGACATGCTTATATATGCATACATATGCTATTTTGAAAGTATTTTGCATATAAAAATATACAGGAAAAAATTGGGTATCAATAGTCGCCCCTCTTTACCCGGGAAGGATGAAAGAGTTATCGAGTAAAGATATGATGGCCAATTTTGACCGAATGGAATGGTTTGAAGAATTTGACCAAGATCCGGCTCCTGAGCTACCTATATATCCCTGGTCTTACAGGAATCAGGTCATATGTAGTCCAGGATCCGTCGGCGGAATATACCGATGGAGATTTTCCAAGACAGACGCGACATTTAGGTTAGGATGGATGGTTAAAGTCTAATAGGGCTGTGGGAACTGGAGCAAGATTGCTCCTACTGAGACGGTCATTGCTTATCGGTTTACCTGCAAATGAACAATGTGTTGTGCGGAAATTTAAACATGATGCAAGTTCCCGTCAGACCATGAAATGTTGTCTTTGGACGGTTAGGATGACGTCCTCAGACCATGATGTCTTGGGCCATGAAGCGTATAATAAGGATTCACAGGCCTTGAAATGGTGCTCTCGGGCTATGAGAATGATGCCTCCGAACTATTATGCCTTTGAATAATGGTATGCAAAAGATAAGAGGGGTCCTCAGGCCATGGCATGACGTTATCGGGCTATGAAAATGGTGCCTCCGAACAATGATGCCTTTGGATGATTTGGCGATATTTCTGCCTATAAGATGCAGTAGGTGGCAATCTTTCAGCCAGTGCAAATGTAAATAAGGTGGCTATCTTTCAGCCTATGCAAGATGTAAATGAAATGGCGATCTTTCAGCCATGCAAGATGTAAATAAAGTGGCGATATTTCAGCCGATGCAAGATGTAAATGAAGTGGCAATCTTTTAGTCGATGAAAAATGTAAATGAAGTGGCGATCTTTCATCCATGCAAGATGTAAATAAAGTGGCAATCTTTCAGCCGATGCAAGATGTAAATGAAGTGGCGATCTTTCAGCCGATGCAAGATGTAAATGAAGTGGCGATCTTTTAGCCATGCAAGATGTAAATAAAGTGGCGATCTTTCAGCCATGCAAGATGTAAATAAAGTGGCGATCTTTCAGCCATGCAAGATGTAAAGGTGGCGATCTTTTAGCCATGTAGATGTAGAGGTGGAAATCTTTTAGCCAATGCAGATGGAGATAGAGCTTAACCTCGGAAGGTAGAATGGTAGCCTTATGCAATGCAAGAAAATGAAGATGGAGGTATAGCTTAACCTCATAAGGCAGAATGGTAGCCTTATGCAATACAAGAATGCAGATGGAAGTAGAGTTTAACCTCAGAAGGCAGAATGGTAGCCTTATGCAATGCAGAGAATGTCGATGGAGGTAGAGCTTAACCTCGGAAGGCAGAATGGTAGCCTTATGTAGGAAGTAAAAATAGCAAATGGCAATAGAGTTTTCTTAGCTGATAGCGGATTGTGGTATCGTGATTGCTGGGGATATTGTGCCTGCTGGGGACACTGTTGTGTGCGGACAGCAGTTGCGAGCAAGCGCAATGGTTCGGAGAGTTGTATTCCTGAACTTTGTGAGTGAGCGTATAGTATATTTGATGATTTTGCAACTCAAGTGCATAATTAAGAATAGTTTTCTTTAGATGAACCGACGACTGCGACGTGGTTCAAGACATTGCAACTTCTCTTGCTCCGGAATTTTGAGGGTCCTCCTCAAAATTCTGCCCCAGTTTACTGGACTGGTGCTTCTGACGACTGCTTGCGGCGAATGGCTGAAATCACTTCGGAATTTTGAGGGTCCTCCTCAAAATTCTACCCCAGTTTCTAATTGCGGGGGAAATGAAAATTTTATTGAATTTTGACTGAACCCATAGGGTTGCCTACGTATCCCCTCTTAAATAGGAATCAAGTCAGGCATAGTTCAAATTACATCATATAAGGAAAGCATAAAGATTACACATAGTATCGCTTGACTGCATCTGAATTGATCGGCTTTGGCCAAACTTCTCCATCCATTTCTACAAGTATGAGGTCTCCTCCTGTCAGAACCCGGTGAACCATGTACGGACCCAGCCAGTTGGGAGAGAATTTCTCTTTGGCTTCATCTTGATGCGGAAAATTTTCTTTAACACTAGTTACCCCAGTATGAATTGTCTCGGCTTGACTCTTTTGTTGAAGGATCTGGACATTCTGTTTTGATAGAACTGACCGTGGCAAACTGCATTCATTCTCTTTTCGTCTATAAGAGCTAGTTGCTCGTAACGACTCTTCACCCATTCTGCGCCATCGAGCTCTGCTTCCTGTATGATCCTTAAGGAAGGAATTTCTACCTCTGGTGATGTTGCTTGGTATATATGCCTCACTCAATACCTTCAACAAGGCATTCTTATGTACGCCGGAACTTTGCAATAAAGCTAGGATAGAAATCTATGCCGATATTTTGTTCAGCTAATCAATGACTGAGTATTCCTTGGCTTGTATCTTTCTCCAGAGATCATCGGGCCCGGTTTCAGTGATGGTCGGCCGACCAGAGGCCTGCTTACTCGACTTAGCTAAATGCTCCAGAGTATAAACCCCACCGGTTCTTGTCATACCCTGTGTTGCAACTGTTTCCCCGAATTTAGCTTTCCCTTTCCTTCTCGCCTCGGATGTGTAATCCCAAGGTATGGCATTAGTATGGAACGGTGTTATAGCTGACATTGTTACTGGGATGGGCACCTTCATTCCGAACGGAGCACGTATTTTGGAGGGTAAAACTGCAACTTCAAACGGTGCGGGTGCATTTGTTGGAGACCCAAACTCGACCTCAATTGGTGTTGGCGTCTTTGTGGGGGGTGGTGCTTCAAACTCAAATGGTACAGAAATGTTTACCTCGGCATCCCCAGAAGGCTGAGTCTGGACTACAATGGGATTGAGGGTGACTATTGGCTTCTTTGGTTCGTCACCTTTTGTGATTAAACCGATCGATCCTTGGGGATCCCAATCATCCTCTATTTCAATCATGTGAACACCTCCACCCTTATGGTCCGGCAGAGGTTTGTTGTGGACGTTCGGAGTAGGCTCCTTTGCTACAATGATCTTGTTATCAATCAAAGTCTAGATCTTGTCTTTCAGAGAGCGGCATTCATCAATGGTATGCCCTTTCATGCTGGAATGGTATGCATAGGATTTATTTGGATAGACCTATTGAGATGGGTTTTCTGGGGTTATAGTAGGTATAGGGGTGACATAACCAGCAACTTTGAGCCTTTTGTACAGCTATTCAATCTGTGCATCAATGGCGGTATACTGTTTGGGGGGTCTGCGGTCAAAATTTGGTCGAGGTCTAGGAAAGTTTTGGCGTGCGGGAGGTGATTGATAGTGGGATGGCTGAGCATTGTAGGCTTGGTAGACATGTGCGGGTTGGGAATATCTGGGTGAAGTAGGTTGATATGTGGGAGGTGGGGGTGATAGGTAGGTAGATGGTGGAGTTTGGTAAAAGGGTGAGGGTGCTTGGTTATTCGGGGCAGGCTGATATGTGAGTAGAGGTATCAGATAAGCTTGGTATTTGATAGGGGATTTGGCTCTTTGTGCAACCATTACGACACCTACATCCTTTTTATTGGGCGTACCACCAGACTGTAAAGCCTTATTGGTAGCTTGCAACGCTTCAAAGTTTGTAACCATACCACTTTTGATGCCTTCCTTGATCCTTTCCCCTAGCTTGATGATGTCGGAAAATTTCTGGCTCTCAATCAACATCAGCCTTTCATAGTACTACGGGTATTGAGCCCGGACGAAAAACTTGTTCATTTGTTCTTCTTCTAAAGTAGGTCTGACCTTAGCAGCTTCTGATCTCCAGCGAGTGACATACTAGCGGAATGTTTCCGTGGGCTTCTTCATTAAGTTCTAGATGTAGAACACATCTGGTGCATTTTCTGTGTTGAGCCTGAACCTGTCCATAAAGTCAAACACCATACACACCCAGTTCGACCATTTCTTTGGGTCTTGGCTAATGTACCAAGATAGAGCATCTCCCTTCAGACTCCTCATAAAAAAGATTCATGCAAATCCTTTCGTCCTTCCCTACTTCGACCAACTTGTCGTAGTATGTTCTCAAGTGGACTCTCGGATCCCCGGTACCATCAAACATCTTGAACTTAGGAGGTTTGTACCCCTCGGGCAGTTCGACATCCGGTTGTATGCAAAGATCTTCGTAGTTCAACCCTTCAATCCCCTTACTTCCTTCGGCACCCTGAATTCGACTAGTCAATTTCTTGAGTTTTGCAGTCAGGTTCCTGATGAGTGAGTCTTTATCATCAAACTCGGGTGTGCTTGAGACAGGTTGGGTGGAGTGTGGCATGGTTTCCACATAGATGGGGTGGAAATGGTCATTAGTGGAATTCAGAGGTTCTTGGATGAGCAGTAGAGTATTGTTGGATATGTGGCATGTATTACAGTGGTAGTGAGGAGCGGGATGGTTTTGTGGTTTTGGGATGTTTTGTGGAGGCGTGGGGTTCTGAGCGTTTGGAAAATTGATATCCGTAGTGTGAGGGAAAATGACAAGTTTGCTAGATTCCGTACTTGATCAAGTTCCTCCTAAAATTTCAATAGTTTTTGCTCGAGTTGGGACGCACTTTCTTTGGAGACCTGAGCACCATGAGTGATCTCTACCCGTTCAGTTGAGTTTTCTTTTCTGGTGTTGTTCAAATTTTCCATCTTTCCTTTGTTCCTACTTCTGATAGGACTAGGAGGAGGAGTGGGTGGAGGTCCCTTTGATCTTGTGGAATATGATGATGATGCCAGAGTGTACGAACTAAACTTTGGGGAGGGGAGTAAATAAACAAAAAGTAAAAACAAAAGGTAACATGTCAGTGGGGATTATAAAAAAAAGATGTTGCGATATTTAAACACATAGTGCAAGAATGTAAATTGTGTCCTAATTTGGGAGTCTCGTTGTGCCCGAGGTAGGCCTAGCGACAAATTGATTTGGAGAACTTAGAATGCTAAATGTCTCATTTTATTGATAAAAGTAGACGAATCCCAAAACGACAAGGAATAAAATGTCACTAGTGGCTATTGACCTTATTACATTTCTTAAAGCAAAAAGAAAAGATTCCTATCTATTTGGTCCCCGCAGGACCTTCCTCGGGTTGAATGCTCTCGTTAATCAAATCCTCCAGCTTGTGTAGGTTCACCAGTAGAAATGCCTTTGCCATGTGTTCTCCTTCGTTTTCTTCAGCGCTCTGGCAGTCGGTGACTCTCTTCCTCACTTTCCCTTCCAATTCCAGCAGACTGTACTCCAGATATTCCAACTTTTTGCTAGCTTTGGCGACCCTCTCTTTCCACTCGTTGATTTGGTCATTTGATGGAAGACTCCTCCACCAGTCCAGCAAGAGTGAGGGTGTGCTAACCATACTGAAGCTGGGGACCTCGTGCCTTATGTTTCTGCAAGACAAAAGGGTTAGGCCCTTACCCCCCACCAGACTCAACTATTTAATACCAACAATTAGCATAAAGCATTTAGTTCTCCAAATAAATGCACAAAATGTGGTAGTGTCCGTTTGGGTTTTGTGAAAATCCAGTGGACTTTGGACAAGGCTATCTTAAAGAGTCATTATGTGGACAACGCAACTGACTCGGATAGGTTTGACCATGATGCATGCACAGTTAAACAGAGTAAGGTTTCTATGGGGTTTTAGACTGGTACCCTTGAGCAGACAACTCAAGAGAGAAAGGCACGGAACCGTCGACTACACCGTTGATCGACTGGTTTTACCGCAAATATGCCTTTGCCGGATTTAAAGGGTGATAATATCGAAAGCGCACAACCACTCATTATAAGCGTTGCTATGGTATTTGTTTGACACGAGTGGAATATGATGTTGAAAACATGCTTATACAATAATTAAAATAAGTTGTCACGTATTTGCATGTTCATAAAGTAATAATTACAATGATTTAAAATAGTAATAAAGGAGTGCAGTAAAGGAAAGCAGTGAAAGAAACAAGAGACAAGTTAGTTTTTGCAGTAGAAGAGGGAATTAAATGCTTAAAGGTATTAAACAAATAAAGTACATAAGAAATGTAAAGTCACAGTAATAGCTTGAAATGGTAAAAGCCTAAAAGTCATTCCCCAACGGAGTCTCCACGTTGTCACGCCCCCTTTTTTCTAGAGCGAAAATCGGGTTTGTGACATTTGGGAGGACAACTCGTTCCCTTTCGGAAATTGGGTTTGAATTGTAGAGTCGCCACCTAATGATTAAAGTGCATTAGGACACTAGGAGGGGTTTGTTTTGAGTAATCAGAGATTGGGTAAGGGCTTGAAATTATCCCAAGGGGAATGTGTTAGACACCCCTCAGGATCCACTAGTGTAGTTCCCGGCCAAACTATTGTTGTGACTTAAGTGAAAATAACACATAGGCAAATAAAGGCTTCAAATAAGAGGAGATTTTCACGTAATGGTTACAAATAAACAAAAGTAAGAAAAAGGAACTAAAAGAGTTGATTTTCTTAAAAGAAATGGTTTAAAAAAAAGATTTAAAAGAAACAAAGAAAACAAAGGAAAGAGGGGTCCTAGGTTTATTAATAATATGGATCACCCCACACAACATCCGATAATCACTCCTCAGTGAGGGGATACACGTGATGTTATTGCATGGTCATCATATCCATATCTACCCTTCCCACCCCGTTAAGGTATTAAAGCGCAGAATGGTCTCGTTTATTTAATGCATGCTATTACCCGCCCCAATCCTATCAGCCTCGGAGGCACTTGGGACTACTAATCTTAGAGGGAGGAGGTATTGGGCTTATTTGTGGTTTCAAAAGGTAAAATACTAAGGCGACTAAAAAAACACATATAACAAGTTTGGGGAAGCATATAAACAGATAAAAGGGCTCAAATAGACCTCCTTAAATCAAAGAAAAGCATATAGTTTAGCATGTCTTACACGTACTGATTAGGGTCTGATTAAACTTAACAGTTGGGGCAGACTGATTTATTGCATATTTCAGATAAGAAGCCCGAATCAGGCCTGCCTACTGGTTGTAGTTAATAAAATCTGATTTAGTTTATAAACTGCCCTATGGCTTGCCTAAGTGTTAGACGAAAACCTATAGGCATGATATCTACTGATTTCAGAAAAGATGAAGTATACTGATTTTAGAAAAAGATTGTTAGTTATTCAGGAAAGACGAGTTTGGACAAAAGATCATAAATTCTGCAGACGTTAGACAATGATTTTAGATTTGTAGACGAGTGAGACGCTTCAGACTTGGTTATTAATTCCTATAGGCATGCTTTCTAGGCGTTGTTGATTTTAAACACTTTTACAGACATAACAAGAGTGTAGAAATCCTATAGGCATGGCATCTAAATGTTGTACTTCGTTTAAGCCTATGAACAGGATATCTAAATGCAGTTAGTTGTTTACGCCCTATAAACATGTTTGCCTAGTGACATATACATATGCGGGATTCGAATTTCCAGTTAACTATGAGCATGGAATCTATATGAGAGATGCAGAAATTTAACAATAGGCAGGATATCCATATGAATGTAGAATTTTAGAAACCTATAGGCAGGATATCTATATGGGTGCAGAATTCCTTATAGGCATAGTATCTGCATATGAAAGTGCAGAATTCCTTTAGGCAGGATATATATGTGATATACAAAAATCAGAAACCTATAGGCAAGATATCTATATGGGTGCAGAATTCCTTATAGGCATAGTATCTACATCAGAATTCCTATAGGCAGGATATCTATATGATATGCAGAAATCAGAAATTCCCTATAAGCAGGATATCTACTCCTTTTACATGCATGGTTACCCTTCCCTATTCACTAACCATCCCCAAAAGTTATTACAGTCCATATAAAATAAAGAAATTTACATCAGAAATTGAAATTATAACCAAGGAGAGCTTGATTCAGACATCCTATCTGAAGTATGAAGTAAACCAACTCCAAAGATCATGTTTCAAAGCCTTTCTCCCACTTGGGTGCGTCAGAGTTCCCTAAGCGTTTCATAAGAACTCTGGGCAGTGATTACACCCAAATGTATCACCATATTAAGCCAAAGTACAGTATGGAAAGGCCAGCCCTCAGGTGTCCAAGTTTAGAGGAAACTCAAGGTCCCAAGGCAAGGCTCACAAGAGGGGGGCAGAACTTACAAACTAAGAGAGAGTGTAAGTGCAGAATTCTGAAAGGGGGAAAAGGAAAAGGAAATAGCACACATGAGGATATAGGGAGTGAGGAGTTGCAAGAAGTAAAAAGCAGGCTAGTGGGCATAACCCAACAATGGGAGATGCTGGCACACCCATAAGCCTACTGGAACACATTGTTTAGAGGTTAGGATCCCCTAAGGGATCAAGTTCAATCCATAGACAATAACTTGTATATTGCCATGTTTTAAACTGTAACTCAAAGCACATAAAGGGAAATAGGGAATAGGGATTCATAGCAGAAACAAGCAAAAGGGAATCAACATGCTAGTTTAAGTATTTAACTCTGCAGAAGTAGTAAATTAGACATAGATGCAGAAAGCTGTAAGTAAACACATTGTGGGGATACTGAAATTTGAAATTAGGACATACCAATTTCGAAGAAACAAGTAGAGAAAATGCAGTAGTCTGGTAAAAACCTCAATGCAAACAAGAAGAGAGAGTTCTATTATGTAAGTAAGAGTTTAGAAGAGATTGTGAATTGTGTCCTATGCCGTGTGAAGAAAGGTCGTGCCCTTTTAAACCAAGTAGAAATAAGGTAAGAAATAATTGAAGAGTTGATTGTCAATCAATTACACAAGACTCTCTTTAGTTAAGGGATTCAGATTCAAACGGGTATAAACCAATTAAGGAAAGAAATTAATCAAACACTTTGTGCAAAGTAGGCAATTAGGGGTGAATACATAAAAGTTATTTAAGGACGGGGTTTTTGAAATACACGGTTTGTGCAAATAAGGTAAGAAGATCAATTAACAACCAGTACATCAAAAGGGTCTAAGATTTTGTATGAATGAACCGAGTCAAAAGATAGGAAAGGTTTTTAACTTAAGGGAAATCAACAAACAATGGAAAGAGAATCAATTAGACCCATATTCAGAGGGAAGTAGGAACTAATCACAAATTCAGAAGCTATTTTAAAGGGAAGTCTATCATATATAAGGAGCATACAAACATGTTAAGCATGAAGGAAGACTGTAGTGTCATTATAAAGTCAGTAGAAAATCCAGTATAGAAAAGTTTAGCAAAAGGTCAGAGTCATATGAAAGCAAGGAATGGGTCTGAAAGAGTTAGGGGTTTTGAAATAAACCCTAAGTTCAATCAAATCAAATAATCAAGCTTGGCGAAACCCCGAAATTCTAGAGTTTCCACACTGAATCAAGTACAGAGATGAGAAGGTAAGTAGTTGAAATAGGCTCAGAGGTTTCATAGTTGAAACCTCTTGCATGCTTCTTTCATCAACAAAAACTCATAAGAAAAACATGATAGAAAAATAACATTCGGAACACAGTAGAAGCACTCAATAGAAAAACACAGATAGGAACAGTAAAAGAAACATGCTTAAGAGATTTTTCAAAAGAAACTTAAACAGGGCTTAATAGAAGGAAAATAAGGAAACTTAAGAACTTAGCAGGAAAATACAGTAGGAGAAACATGCTGGAACATAGTAGAAGACAAAAAATATAAGAACACAGTAGAAAAACACATGAGCACATAGTATGGAAAACATGGTAGAAGAACATACAAGCATGGAGTATATAAAACTCAGAAAAAGAACATACAAGAACGGAGTGTAAAAACTCACTAGAAGAACATACAAGAACGGAGTGTAAAAACTCAGTAGAAGAACATACAAGGTAGAAGAAAACATAAGAAAATAGTAGAGGCAAATAAACACAAAAGACAAAGGAGAGAAAGTCTGAGAAACACTTAAACATTCTCAGAAAACCCTAGATCGGAAACGAAGCGGTTTAGAAAGTAATTTTTGAAAGAAAAGTTAGGGAAATTGTTTGAAAACTCAAGGAGAGCACAGATATACAACGGATCTAAGGAAATAGGAGAAAATCTCGAAGGGTTAGGGTTTCAAAAGAACCCTAGAAGTGAGATATGCTTTGAAAGGTCACCGATTTGAGTCAGAGAGGTCGGAATCAGGCTCAAACCACCATGGTACGCCGGAGTAAAGCCAAAGATGGCCGTGGAACCTTGAATCGACAGAGGTCTGGGTGCAAACCTTCGAGGTCAGGCCTCGAATCTTACGGTATCAAGCGCGTGGGAGCAAGAGAAGGTGAGTATAAGACTCACAGAGCCTGAGAAGCTATGGATTCCGGTGGGTTTCAAGGTGGAGGTGGTGGTAAGAGGCGGTTAGGGTTTGGGAATGTTCGAGAGAGTTTGAGAGAGTTTGCAAGTTCAGAGGCAGGTGGTAGGTGAGAAATGAGAAGGTTAGGGTGGTCGTTTGGGTTAAAAAAGGTAAGAGTGAATAGGGGTCGTTGATCTCAGAGATCAACGACCAGGATGAGAGGGGTCTGGGTCGGGTAGGATTTAATCGGGTCAGGGGCGGGTTTAAATTAAAATTTGGTTGGGGAATTAAGATTGGGAATTGGGTTCATTTGGGGCTCAAATAAGGCTAAAATTGAAATAAACGGGGCTAACCTTTAAATAGCCATTTTCCCTTATTTATTTTATAAAAATAGTAAAATAATTTTTGGAAATAAATTAAAGGTAAAAAATCGATTAATAATATGTAAATATTAAATTAAAAATACTGGAATCAAATTTGTAATTATAAACACAATTAAATCTTAAAATAGGCTAAAATTGCAATTATATGCAATTTAACTTTAAAAAGCTAAATAAATCTGTAAAAAATGTGCAAAAATTACCTTAGCTATATTTTGGTATAAATATGAGAATTCAATAAAGGAGTTACCAAAAATGATAATTTAGGAAATAATTATTGGTTTTTCTTGATAAAATAAGGCAATAAATTGATTTAAAATTGAAAAAATAATAAAACACTTGGACATGCTTATATATGCATACGTAAGCTATTTTGAAAGTATTTTACATATAAAAATATACAGGAAAAAATTGGGTATCAATAGGAGGCGGTTGAAAAATTACCTCCAACCATTTCTCTAAAGGGTGTCTAGAGTTTCTTGGGACATGCAGGGTTCTATAGATGCTTTATTAAGGATTTTTCAAAAATTGCTAATCCTTTGTGTAGGTTTCTTGAAAAGGATGTAACCTTCAATTTTGATTAAGCCTATTGTCGGCGCCCCCTTTTTCTCACGAAATCGGGTTTATGATATTTGGGAGGACAACTCATTCCTTTTTTGGGAATTTGGGTTTGGATTGAAGAGTCGCCACCTAATGATTAAGGTGAATTAGGACACCAAGAAGGTTTGATTTGAGTAACCAGAGATTGGGGTAAGCGCTTGAAATTATCTTAAGGGGAAGGTGTTAGGCACCCCTCAGGATCCACTAGTGTGGTTTCCGGCCAGACTATTGTTGTGAATTTAGGTGCAAATATCATGTAGGCAAATAAAACTTCAAATAAGAGGGAATTTTCACATAATGGTTACAAACAAAATTGGAAAGAATTAAAAGGAAGCTGATTATCTTAAAAGAAATAGTTTGAAATCTTTAGAAGAAACAAAGAAACAAAGGGAAAAAGGAAGGTCTTAGGTTTATTAATAATATGGATTACCCCACACAACATCCGGTAATCACTCCTCAGTGAGGGGCTACACGAGACGTTATCACGTGGTCATCATATCCATCTACCCTTTCCCACCCCGTTAAGGTATTAAAGCGTGGAATGTTATCGTTTACTTATCGCATGCTATTACCCATCCCAATCCTCTCAGTCCCGGAGGCATTTAGGACTACTAATCCTAAGGGGGATGGATATTAGGCTTATTTGTAGTTTCAAAGGCAAAATTCTAAGGCGACATATAAAACATGTATAGCAAGTTGGGGGAAAGCACATAACAAGTAAAAGGCTCAGATATACCTCCTTGAACAAAGAAAGAACATAATTAGCATGACTTTCACATACTATTTATGGTCTTATTAAGAACTTAAAGGTTGAGGCAGACTGATTTATTACATAATTCAGATAAGAAACCCGAATCAGGCCTGCCTGCTAGTTGTAGTTAATAACACATATTTAGTTTATGACATCGCCCTAAGGATTGCCTAAGTGTTGGACAAGGATCCTATAGGCATGATATCTACTGAATTCAGAAAGCAACAATAAACTGAATACGTACTAGTTAAAAAGGTTGTCAGACCATTAAAGAAAGCAAGTTTTTACGAAGGTCACAAGTTCTGCCACTGATGATACTCGTTATTACTGGTTTTAGCTCTAGACATGAATGAAGCTATTCAGATTCGATTAATATTTCCTATAGACATGCTTTCTATGCGTTGTTGATTTTAAACCTTTTATAGACATGGTAAAATGCAGAAACCTTATAGGCATGATATCTAGGTGCTGAATTTTGTTTAAGACCTATGAACATAATATCTAATTGCAGTTGATTGTTTAAGACCTATGAACATGATTTCTAGATGAAAAAAATGGATTTACAAGATTCAAAAGGAGCTATAGGCGTGATTTCTATATGAGAGAATGCAGAATTCAGAAATACCTATCACACCTCCTTTTTCCGCGCCTACCCCGAAGGATAAATGCGTGAGGGAGTTTTTCCAATTTAAGTGACAATATTTGAAATGAGATTATTTATTTAATTCAGAGTTGCCACTTGGGAAAAGTTTGTCTTTTGGTTTCCCAAGTCACCGGTTTATCTTGAATCCCAAATCGAGGAAATCTTCGACTTTCCAAATGAAGTCTGCGAACCAGAAATTCTAAGTAAGGAATTCTGTTGACCCGAGGGAAGGTGTTGGCACCCCCGAATCCCATGGTTCTAGCACAGTCGCTTAAATTGTTATAATGGCCATATATCTGATTTTTAATACATGTTATAGATTGTGTGCTTTTATTAGGTTTAAACCGCTTTATTATTATTATTATTATTATTTATTTTTATGGAATTACAACGTCGTGAAAAAATGCATTTCGAACCACGTCACAATCAATGCGCCCGTGGTTGTTAATACATTCCAACTCCGTTGAGATTTGAATTTGGGTCACATAAATGCGCACCCGAATTTAAGAAGGTAATTTAATTAAATCGCGTCTAAAGAGTCTAACGCGTTATTATCTTTGGGGAAAGCAATGAAGTTCACTAAACAGTCCATCCCGAGAAATCTAAATATTTATTAAGACCAATTATTGAGGGCCCCGCAATTTGCATATTTTGTTGGGCGAGACACGCCTCATTTATTTTAAGGATATCCTAAAGTGACTATATCTTCTAATTTTTGTCTCTAAAATAAAAAGAGGTCCTACTTAATTGCATGCTTGAAAAGGGTGTAACTTCTTAGTCATTAGATTAAGACAAACGTAAACGTAAAATTTGCACTCAAATACATACAAAAGATAGTCAGTCACAAACCTTAGCCCAAGCCAAAATGGAATTCTAGCTTACAGGAAATGAAGATATGCTAAGTAGTTATGTCATGCACTTAGTAATCATCCAGAAAGAGTAGTGTGTGCCTATTCAAATTAACAAATACTGATTGTTTATTTTCAGTCGCACACACAAACCTTCCTTCCTAATTATCTACTTATGGGTTTCGTAATGTTATTAAGAGTAAAAAACGATTAGGAGATCATGTTGAAGTTGGCATTGAGACTTTAACAAAACAAGGCTGATGTATCAACTTCCATTCATTACTAATACGTTATTACACGTAGGAATCACAGATTCCAGAACCATTTACCTGTTTCAATTACCCTTTGATGTTCAGTAGCTAAACGTACAGAAGCTATAAATGTAGAGACAAGTGAATGAATATTGGTTCCCTATTCTAAGTTTAACTACAACATCTAACTATTAAGCATGAATTTAAACTATGAATCAATTTTCAGTCCATAGTCGATTACTGATACCAAAAGTTCAAAGCAAAACAACTTCCTAACAAAACTAAATATTGAACAACTACAAATCAGTTGAATGTCCATAACTACAAGCGTGTAAATATGCGCAGTTCAAGAATATGGCTTCATTTCATTAAATTTCAAAGTTACATCAGGGTGAGCTTAAACTGTGTACCTGAAATCGTAACACAAAATGAAGAGGAAGGAGGAGTTAGCTGGAGCAGCGAGAACAAGCAATAGCAATAGCAATAGCCAACAACAACCAGTAGATTAAAACCAAGCGATAAACCCAAAATCCAGTTACAATTTTAGAAAAATCAGGCAGCAAATAACAACAACAAACCAACAGCAACACGACCAAAGCCCAGGAAATCGAAATATGGCCCCGAAACACTTGGAATTAATCGAAACTAGTGACAAGAAATCCAGCAGTAGAGAAAACTAAAACAAGTCTCAAGACGGTTTCCAAACCCATACTAGATCGCAGAGAAGAACCTACTAATGTTTAGACTGATTAAAAGCTGATCTAAAATGCTCTCTCCCCTTTCCCAGTTCTTGAGTTCTGCCCTTTCTGGTTTTTAAACTCTTCTTTTCCCCTGGAAACCATCCCTTTTTATAGCCAAAAAATCCACTCATTCCACAGCCTGTTAAAACCTATTAAAACTGACCTCCCCCATGTTCTCTTTTCTGTTTTTCCACTCACAATTTAAAAGAAAGGTATTCCCCATGAGATTCCCCCTGACAGCCCCCTTTTCCTTATTATAAAGGTTTATCCTTTATTAATTTAAGCAAGTATGGGCAGCATGAGTATGTCCTGACAGCACATGCTGTCCATTTTACTTTAATCCATTAAAAACTACAATGCACATGTTGTCCAAGGTCTAAAATGAGCAAACATGCCAGCAATTTCATATCAATTCAAAACTAAACTCTGGGATCTATATCAAAACTGCAGCTACAACCAATCCTTAAACGATTTTTAACAGACTAACACACAGTTATAATCAATTCTCAACTGATTCCAACAATGCCTCAATAAATAAAATTAAATAGCATGAGTCAGATTACTACCATTCCAAACTGAAACTAATTGACGACATATATCGAATCGACTACGCGAATTACAACACACACAATCAATAGCAAATGATCAGAATCCAACAGTATTAACAGGTGATTCAAATTGTACTGCCCAAAACAAAAAGTTGCCCTGGAAACTAATTAATCGATCAAAGCTTATTTCAATCGATTTTATAGTTAAACGCATACACTCGTCAATGAATAGAGAAAAATTCGACCAAATAAAAGGTCCGGGCAAGGTGGACAGAATAGTCGACACAAAAATGAAAACAAATCAACTGACACTTAAACACATAAACAAACATCAACAAAAAACAACATGGAACTGACGAGGAAAACAAAAAATACCTTAAGAAATTGAAAATCAGACGAACCCGTCTTGGATTCTGACTCGGACTTCTTTTGGGGTTGAACGGACTTTAATCGAAGTGTTCTCAACTGAGAACACTTCGATTAAGGTCTATTAGACCCCAACCCTTTCGTTTAATGGACAAAAACCCTCAGATTCTAGATTTCTAGGGTTCTTGGGTTTGATTTGGGACTTGGAGTTTTCTGGTTAGATTCGAACCAAACCAAGCTTGGTTTGGTCACGAGGAGGTCAGGGGAGTAACTAGTATGGATTTGGGGTGGTTTGGCATAGGTTGGGGTTTGGCTCAAATCTTCAAATGAAGATTCGAGACGATGGGGGAAGATTCGAGACCAACGGTTTGCAGATCCGTGCACTAGGGGTGTTGGTCTGGTGGTCACCGGCATTGTTGCCGCCGGGCTTATGGTGAGGGAAAAGAGGGGCGGCGCTAGGGTTCTTGAGGGTGTTTGGGAAAGAGACGATGGTGGGGAGGGTGGTCTGGCTTAGGGGGGCATGGGGTAAGGGATTGGGTTTATATAGTTAGGGGGAAACTTAATCTAGGCCGTTAGATCATCAAAAATCAATGGCCTGGATTGATCAGCTTAAATGGAAACGACGTCGTATGGGTTAAGTGAGGCCGGTGGGTCTCTGGGTGAGACAGGTCGGGTTAAACGTGGGTATGGAGATGTGATCTTGGCCGTTGATCATTCTGAGATCAATGGCCCAGATCAAGCATGATCAAAACGACGTCGTCTGGACGCCCCTGAGGTCAGCTGATCTGGACCGGGCAAGACACATGCTTTGGGCCCGATTTGGGTCCAATTTGAACGGCCCAATTCCAATTTCAAACTTATTTCTTTTGTTTTTCTATTTCTAATTAAAATCCGAATTTACAAAAAATCCTGAAAAAAATAAAAAAATAAAAAAATTAAAATTATATCACAAGACATTCATTGATTCTTTAGTAATAATTAACACACAATATCATATACTAATTAAACAAAAATCAACCTTTAAACGATAGAATGACAAAAATTACCAAAGATAATATTTTTTGTGATTTTTTAATCATTCAAAAACCAAATACGATTTAATTAATTCCTAATAGTAGAACAAAATCCTAATCTTACACGCGACATATATTTTTGTATTTTTTAATTGATAAAACTAAACAATCACAGATAGAAACTACAAATAACTATCAAAATGCCACGCAAATTCACAAAATCATACACAAAGACAATTTATTATTTTTTCGATTTCTTTTGGAGTAGTTGTCGTGTAAACAAAAATCACGTGCTCACAGCTGCCCCTCTTTGTTCGAAAACACGAAGGGTTTTCGTGCAAAGATAAAGTGAGCGAATATGAGCGATTTTTGCCCGTTGGAATACTCCGTGTGAAGCACATTTTGAAAGATTTGACCGAATCTTTGCTTCAAAGATTTCCTACATATCCTGGGCTAAACAGGAATCAGGTCAATGTAGTTCGGGAAGTTTTGGTAGCTGGGACTACCATGGGATTGCGATGCTTGCTGTTACTGCTGTTGTTGTTGCCGCTACTGCTTTGCCGACCTCCTTATTACAACCAAAGAAACTTGAAACTTAACTAACTACTTATGCCTGCAACCACTAGTTACAAGATTCCTATCTATAATTCTTTCGTAACTTGATCTTGGGTCTTAGCTGATTCTGCTTGTAGACTTCGATCCGAATCTTGATGCTCGCAAGTTGTAGGCGCTTGTTTATTTATGCAGCATTGAGTGAAACGGGATTGGTGGAGCTTGGGGCTTCAATCAGATTTTGAGCGATCCGCACTTTGTTTGTTCCAGTATTTGGGAACGTCTTTTTGTTCTTTTCTTCATTCTAGATTGAGACTCAAACCGTAGGTCGTCTCGATCCATGCGCCTCGAGGTCAGACCTGCTGAGACAACAAAACAAACGAACGAAATTTTCTGCCCCAGCTTCACTAGGAAAATTTCGTGAGTTAATTGCCATAAAAATCTACAGAATTGATGAGGTGATTGGAAACCTCAAGTCTAAAAAGCGCAACTCAGGGATTGGGGCCCTGATGTTTGCAAAAGGTAGAAAATGCGTAACTCAGGGATTGGAACCCTAATATTGGCTAAAAAGGAAAACCGCTCGACTCAGGGATTGGAGCCCTAATGTCGGCTAACAGAAAATTGCTCAACTCAGGGATTGGAGCCCTAATGTCGGCCAAAGAAAAATCGCTCAACTCAAGGGATTGGAACCCTAATGTCGGCTAAAAGAAAAATCGCTCAACTCAGGGATTGGAGCCCTAATGTCGGCTAAAGGAAAGTTGCTCAACTCAGGGATTGGAGCCCTAATGTCGGCTAAAGGAAAATCTCTCAACTCAGGGATTGGAGCCCTAATGTCGGCTAAAGGAAAAACGCTCAACTCAGGGATTGGAGCCCTAATGTTGGCTAAAGGAAGATCGCTCAACTCAGGGATTGGAGCCCTAATGCCGGCTAAAAGAAAGTTGCTCAACTCAGGGATTGGAGCCCTAATGTCGGCTAAAGGAAAGTCGCTCAACTCAGGGATTGGAGCCCTGATGTCGGCTAAAGGAAAGTTGCTCAACTAAGGGATTGGAGCCCTGATGTCGGCTAAAATAAAGTCGCTCAACTCAGGGATTGGAGACCTAATGTCGGCTAAAGGAAAAACGCTCAACTCAGGGATTGGAGCCCTAATGTTGACTAAAGGAAGATCGCTCAACTCAGGGATTGGAGCCCTAATATCGGCTAAAAGGAAATCACTCAACTCAGGGATTGGAGCCCTAATGTTGGCTAAAAGCAAATTGCTCAACTCAGGGATTGGATCCCTAATGTTGGCTAAAAGAAAAATCGCTCAACTCAGGGATTGGAGCCCTAATGTCGGCTAAAGGAAAGTTGCTCAACTCAGGGATTGGAGCCCTAATGTCGGCTAAAGGAAAGTTCCTCAACTCAGGGATTGGAGCCCTGATGTCGGCTAAAGGAAAGTCGCTCAACTCAGGGATTGGAGCCCTAATGTCGGCTAAAAGAAAATGCTCAACTCAGGGATTGGAGCCCTAATGTCAGCTAAAGGAAAGTTGCTCAACTCAGGGATTGGAGCCCTAATATCGGCTAAAGGAAAGTCACTCAACTCAGGGATTGGAGCCCTAATGTCGGCTAAAGGAAAAATGCTCAACTCAGGGATTGGAGCCCTAATGTTGGCTAAAGGAAGATTGCTCAACTCAGGGATTGGAGCCCTAATGTCGGCTAAAAAATAGGTTGATATTGGTGATTCTAAACTAACCCCTTTTTTTGGAATTTTCTTCTTATTTCTCTTTTTCGTTTTTTTATATATATTTTTCATTTTTTATTATTTTAATTTTTTTATATATATATATTTTTTTTAGTAAAAATGCAGGAAAGAATTTGGAGGAAACTTACCTCTCGGGTCGATTCCTTGCTGCAAAGCTGTTCCTTGCACTTGTGCATTTCTTTTCCTTTTGGGCGGCACCTGCTTTTTGCACGGTTGCTTTGGATTGCACCTGTTTCAATTTTCCAAACAAAGAACAATTGTCAATTTGAAAACGGTGGTTGGTTGGGTGGCCTTGGTTGTTCCAACTGCTTGGTCCCGGCCTCATTTCTGTTGAGAAAACTCTGCCATTGATTGGATTCACAGGCGACCCCCTTTCAAACTGATCAGACTCGTATTTCCGGATTTTGTGATGATTCGCCCGTGTAAGGCTTTAGTTCTTTCATCCCATTCTGCTTGGGGATTTTTACAGAGGCAGACTCAGTGGGGATTTTTACTGGGGCAGACCCGTTGGGGATTTTTCTTTCTTTCATATTTTTTGTGTGTGTGTCTTTACTTTTAAGGAAATCCATATCATGATCAGTCGGGATTGGACTGACGCACCACCGAAGCGGGGTGTTTGCTTCACTTCTTGCTAAACGGAGCTCTGCGAAACCGGTCCTTCCACCTTTTCTTTCCAACACATTTTGGAATTTAGGGTTAAAACGAAAGGGATTCAAGGAGAGGTAAACAAAGAGCGGAGAAATGAATTTAAAAGAGAAGCGTCCCTTTCGGGACAAGAAAGACTTATCTGAGGCACATGCTGACTTTAAATTGACATGACATGCTTTTTGGACTGGATGCCCGACCCTCATGAACTTGCATTTCCTCATGAACCAAAATGGATCTATGTTTCCAAACCAGGGAACCTTGCCAGAACTTTCTGAGGTGGAATCATCTTTTTGGCCGACAGCGCCTTTTGCGGGTTTTCGCTAGTCGGCCTCTCTCATTTCTCTTTCACTGTCGCCTGATAGCACTCTTTGCGAGTTTTTACTAAACAAGCTCTCTCATTTTCGATTTCTCTACTCCCGTCGCCTCACGGTGCCCGAAGATTTTCACCGACAAAACTCTCTCATTTTATATCTCTCAATTTTAGAATGTATCGGCTTCCAATCATGATATTTCTCGGTTTCGCCCGCCTTTGGCAGTTGATCCGAAGGACTTGTACTTGGTTTTTTTTGGTAAAAGAATTGTGGATGAAATTACAACTTCGGGACCATTTGGTGGGCGTCAGTTTCAACTTCAGGGTAAATTGGATTTTATTTTTGGTGTGACTGAACCCCAGAGAGAGGCTGCCTACGTATCCTTTCGGAATCAAGTCAGACGTAGTTCAGGCCTATCATTCTTTTTTATTCAAGAAGGTAGCCAAAGAAATGTAACCGGCTCAAAGGGCTTGTAGAGAGAGTTGATAGTGTTTGGGTAGTGGGAATAAAACCTTCATCATCTCAAATGTTCCAAGACATCACCGAAGTAAACTCAGACATAGTACCTCTTGACTGCATCCGCATTTACTGCTGTTTCAGGATCATTTCCTTCAATATCACCCAGATACAACGCTCCTCTTGGCAGTATCTTCTTGATGATGTACGGGCCTTTGCAATTAGGAGCAAATTTTCCTTTCGCTTCCTGGTGATGTGGCAGAATGCGCCTTAATACCAGTTGACCTACTTCAAAATTCCTGGGTCGCACTTTCTTGTTGTAAGCACGTGCCATTCTTTGTTGGTATAACTGCCCGTGACAAACCGCGGCCATTCATTTCTCATCAATCAAAGTCAACTGCTCCAATCGAGTCTTAACCCACTCGCTATCTTCAATTTCTGCTTCAACAATGGTTCGGAGCGAAGGAATTTCTACCTCTTCCGGTATCACAACCTCGGTCCCATAAACCAACAAGTATGGGGTTGCCCCTATTGATGTGCGTACTGTAGTGCGATATCCCAGCAAGGCGAAAGGTAACTGTTCATGCCACTGTCGGGAACTCTGGATCGTCTTTCTCAAAATCTTCTTGATGTTCTTGTTTGCTGCTTCAACAGTGCCATTGGCCTTGGGCCGATAAGGAGTGGAGTTCCTATGCATTATTTTGAACTATTCGCATACATCCTCCATCAAGTGACTATTCAGGTTTTCCGCGTTATCTGTGATGATAGTTGCAGGAATACCGAAACGACAAATAAGATTTGAATGTACGAAATCCACCACGGCCTTCTTAGTGACTGATTTGAGAGTGACGGCTTCGACCCATTTTGTGAAGTAGTCGATAGCGACCAATATGAATCTGTGTCCATTTGAGGCCTTTGGCTCAATCGGACCAATGACGTCCATGCCCCAAGCAACAAATGGCCAAGGTGCAGACATGGGATGCAGCTCCGTGGGGGTGCATGAATCAAATCACCGTGCACCTGACACTGATGACACTTCCGAACGAAACTAAAACAATCCTTTTCCATGGTTATCCAGTAATAACCCGCTCGAAGGATCTTCTTTGCTAAAACATACTCGTTCATGTGGGGCCCGGATGCACCTCATGCATGATTCTTCCTGCCTCCTCGGCGTCAACACATCTTAGCAAGTTGAGATACGAGGTTCTTTTATACAATACCTCACCGCTCAAAAAGAAACCACCCGCATGCCGCCTAATAGTTCTCTTTTGATCTCCAGTAGCATGTTCGGGGTATTCTTGTGTCTTCAAGAACCTCTTGATATCATGGTACCATGGCTGGGTACATGATCCTGCCTCGATTACATTACAGTAACCGTGTCTTTCCCTGATTTGGATTTCCAAGGGATTGATGTGGGCGTTGCCCGGGTAAGGTAACATTGAAGCTAAGGTGGCCAGTGCATCAGCTAGTTCATTGTGACACCGTGGGATATACCTGAACTCTATTGATTTGAATCGCTTGCCGAGATCTTCCACGTGCTGTTGGTAAGGAATAAGCTTAACATCTCGAGTTTCCCATTCACCTTGGGCTTGCCGGATAATCAGGTCAGAATCCCCCATAATCAACAAATCTTCAACATCTTGATCGATCGCCATATTCATGCCCATGATGCATGCTTCATATTCAGCTGTATTGTTCGTGAAAAAGAAACGAAGCCTAGCTGTAGCAGGATAGTGCTGACCAGTGGGTGAGATCAAGATTGCCCCAATTCCTACACCTTTGGCGTTTACAACCCCATCAAAGAACATCTTCCAGACATGAGCATTTTTAGAGACTACTTCTATGGTGTTTATTTCTTCATCTGGAAAATAAGTACTCAATGGTTGGTATTCCTCATCAACCGGGTTCTCGGCCAAATGATCCGCTAACGCCTGGGCTTTCATTGCCGTGCGAGTGACATAGACTATGTCGAATTCAGTAAGCAAGATTTGCCACTTGGCTAGTCTACCAGTAGGCATGGGTTTCTGGAATATGTACTTCAACAGATCCAACTTGGTTATGAGGTAAGTAGTATGAGCTTGGAGATAATGTCTCAATTTTTAAGCGACCCACGTCAAAGCACAACACGTTCTTTCCAACAAAGTGTACTTGGCCTCATAGCTGGTGAATTTCTTGCTTAAGTAATAGATCGCCTGCTCTTTCTTTCCGGTTATGTCATATTGCTCGAGGACACAACCAAAAGAATTTTCCAAGACTGTCAGATACAAGAACAGGGGTCTCTCTGGCTCTGGCGGGACCAAAACTGGAGGATTTGAAATATCTTGATCTTGTCAAAAGCCTCTTGACACTCAGCCGTCCATTTGATTGATGCATCCTTCCTCAATAGCTTGAATATGGGCTCACATGTGCTAGTTAGCTGGGCAATGAATCGACTGATATAGTTTAACCTGCCCAATAGACTCATCACGTCTTTCTTCGTTCTTGGAGGAGGTATATCTCGGATAGATTTTATCTTTGTTGGATCTAACTCGATACCTCTCCTGCTTACTATGAAACCCAAAAGCTTGCCCGATGGGACTCCGAAGGCGCATTTAGCCGGATTCAACTTCAGGTCGTACTTTCTCAGCCTCTCGAAGAATTTCCTCAAGTCCTGGACATGATCATCCTGAGTCCTGGACTTGACTATCATATCGTCTACATACACCTCTATCTCTTGATGCATCATATCATGAAAAATGGCAGTCATGGCTCTCATGTAAGTTGCCCCGGCATTCTTCAAACCGAATGGCATAACCCGATAACAGTAAGTACCCTAAGGTGTAGTGAAGGCGGTTTTCTCGGCATCTTCTTCATCCATCAACACCTGATGATATCCAGCGTAACAATCTACGAAAGACTGTATCTCATGTTTGGCACAATTATCAACCAGGATGTGGATGTTGGGCAATAGGAAATTGTCTTTAGGACTAGCCCTATTCAAATATCGATAATCCACACTTACCCGAGTCTTCCCATCTTTCTTCGGTACTGGAACTACATTCGCCAACCACGTAGTGTACTGGACTACCCGGATTACTCCTGTTTTCAACTGCTTGGTGATTTCTTCTTTGATCTTATCACTGACATCAGTCTTGAACTTTCTCTGCTTCTGTTGAACTGGAGGACAATCAGGGTAAATTGGCAATTTATGCACCACTAGATCAACACCTAATCCTGGCATGTCATCGTATGACCAAGCAAACACATCTTTAAATTCAAAAAGGAGTTGAATTATCGCGTCTCGCATTTTCTCGTCCGTGTGAATGCTTATTTTGGTCTCTCAGATTTCTTCAGGAGTTCCCAAATTAACCGGTTTAGTGTCATTCAAATTCGGCTTAGGTTTATTCTCAAAGTGTTCCAATTCTCGATTTATTTCTCTAAAAGCCTCTTCTTCGTCATATTCCGGTTCTTGGTTCATTATTTCACAATTAAACAACTCGTTGTGATCTGGGCGTGAAGTCCGCAAGCATGTCATATTATTTAAAGCCGCATTATTATAACTGAAAGGAAAAGATAAAGGAAAAATAGCAAAAATCAGAATAAAGGAAAAAATGAGGAAATACTAATTTTATTCCTTGGAATTTGGGAAGATAACAAGGTTTATAATTCAGGAATTTAAAGAAAAATATCCGAGTAACATCCTGGGATAACTCGTGATGCAAGAAAGGTGGCAGGACAGGTCTACCCGGACTCCTACCTAGTTGGGAATGGCCTGGCCTCCCAATTCTGAAGCTTAGCATTTGGCCCCACATATAGCATCTCAGCGGTGCTTGTGCCTTCTCCCGGTTGAACCATGTGAGTTTCGTAGAGCATTCCTCTCATTGCCCCACATATTTCTTCGATCTATTCGACCGTAAAAGCCTCGTCGTCTTCTTTTTTAATGTATTTTGGTCCGACGAAAGTCTCGTATAAATGTGGCAATGGTCGAGGCAACTTCCAACCCTCATTTTTCCTCTTCTTCACCCAATCCTCATCTTTTGGAGTGGGTTGGAAACCTATTCCAAAGAGTTTCTTAGTGGAAGGTAAGGTGATGGGTTCCGTTATCCCTTGCAGGGTTTGTCCAAGCCCTTTCCCTGGTCTGAATCCATGTCGGATCATTTCTTTAGCCACCATGATTGAGGCGTTGGACAGGAAAGGTTGGGGGCAAGGTTTTCCTTCTTCATACTGCTCTGCCAGCACAACTTCGAAAGCCTGATAAATTGTGTGCTCACTCTCTTCCCCTGCTTCAAGATATGGGGTGGATGGGTCCCGATAAATAGATTATTTGTCTTCTCCGTGGACCACAATTTCCCGATCTTCATATTCAAACTTCACCATTTGGTGGAGAGTGGAAGGTACATCCCCTGCCGCATGAATCCAAGGTCTTCCGAGGAGAAAATTGTAAGACGTATCCATATCAAGTACCTGGAAAGTTATTTCGAACTCCACCGGTCCTATAGTCAATACCAAGTCTATTTCCCCGAGGGTGTCCCTCTTGATGCCATCAAAAGCCCTTACGCAGACATTATTGGGGCGAATTCTTCCGGTCCCAATTTCCATTCTCTGCAGCGTGGAGAGCGGATAAATGTCAACACTCGAATCTCCATCCAACATTACCCGCTTGACATAGTATTCCTCACACTTAACTGTCAGATGTAAAGCCTTGTTGTAAGCCGTTCCCTCCGGAGGTAAATCGTTCTTGCTAAAAGAAACCTGATTAACTGCGAAGAACCTTTCCGTCATTCGTTCCAGTTGTTTAACTGAAGTTTCAGCCGGTATATACGCTTCGTTCAGGGTTTTGAGCAAGATCTTCTGATGTTCGGCCGACCTCATTAGCAAAGATAGCATCGACACTTGCTCAGGGTACTTGCGTAACTGATCCACCACTTCGTAGTCAGGCATTTTTATCTTTTGGAAGAAAACCTCCGCTTCTTCAACGCTTATAGGCTTCTTGGGTGGGAAGCGCTTCTGTGTGGCATTGTTTAACTCTTGAGTGTCTGAATATTTTCCAATGAAAGTATTCTCTGGAAGTTCCCCCTTGACTTCTCTGCCTTTGTATGTAACCAATGTTCTTTGATAGTTCCACGGTATCGTGGACGGGTCTGTCATTGGATTCTGTGGTACGTGTCTGATAACCACTGGCTCATTCAGCCGAGGTGGTTTAATCGTTCCCCGGACCACATAGGCCCCTTTCGATACATACATTGGTATTGCCCTTTTGACTTCGAATCTCTGTGGCTTCTCTGATCGACCTCGTGGAATATAAAGAACTTCATTCTTCGCAGGCAACATCGTCACTGTCTTTGTCTCAGCCTTCTCTTCGAGCTCAGCCTTGACAGTACTAGTCTTCTTTTCCCCTTTTCTCTAGCTTCGGGGTTGCTTTAGGCTTTTTCCCTGCATCGATGATGGCGATTATAGCTTTTAGGGTGGGATCAAACTCCTTGTCCTCACAGATCATCCCAATCATCGGCCCGTTATTGTGAGCGAGGCAACGAATTGTTGGTCACATTTGGGACCTCCTCGTCCCTCAATACTATCTTTCCCTGTTCTATTAAGTTCTCAACCACCCTCCTTAAAGTCAAACAATCATTGGTATCATACCCCTCTGCTCCTGAATGATAAGCACACCTGACACCAGCTTTATAAGCAGGTGATGCTGGATTGTGCCTTGTCTGAGGGACTGGTTGCAGGAAACTCATCTGGACTAGCTTTGGGAATAAGGTAGAATACGGTTCACCAATAGGTGTGAAAGTCCGTCTTCTGGGTGGTTCTTGAGGGCGGAAGTTATTTTGAGGCGGTTGTGGATTATAGTGGTTTCGGTAAGGAGGCTGATTTCTGGGAGGTGGAGCTTGGCCCCGATTGGCTTGTTGCGGTGGCTGGACATAAGGCTGGGTATTCATGACTATGTAGGGTTGAGGAGCATAGGTCACATTTTGGTGGGGGTAGTAATGTTGTGGGGTTCTTTCTGGAAAACGGGGCCTGGGATTATGATATTCTCTTGCTTCTGATGCCGCCATGGACGTCTCTTCCTTTTTCTTCCCTCTTGCCATTCCCCGGACCCGCTTTGGACGGCTTGGGAGGTTGCCCTTATGGCTGCCTGACTCAAGATTCTACCCGTTTTCAAACCATTCTCTACCATTTCTCCGATCTTAATTGCTTCCGCGAAAGGCTTTCCCATGGCTGACATCATGTTTTGGAAGTAATCAGATTCTTGAGCCTGGAGGAAAGTAGTGACCATTTCTATTTCATCCATAGGAGGTTTTACCCTTGATGCTTGCTCGCGCCATTTAATGGCATATTCTCTAAAGCTTTCCGAGGGTTTCTTCTTCAAGTTTGACAAAGAATTCCTGTCCGGCGCGATGTAAATATTATACTGAAACTGTCTTACAAAATCTCTGGCGAGATCGTCCCAAATATGCCATCGAGATATGTCTTGATCCATATACCATTCTGAGGCTATTCCTACCAAGCTTTCTCCGAAGTATGCCATTAACAATTATTCTTTGCCACCAGATCCACGCAATTGGTTGCAATACTTTTTGAGATGAGCAATGGGATCGCCATGCCCACCATATTTCTCAAACTTCGGTGTTTTGAACCCCATGGGCAGGTGCACGTGAGGGAACATGCACAGATCAGTATAGGAAACACTCTTCTGCCCGCTTAAACCTTGCATATTTTTCAAACTCTGCTCGAGGCTCCTCATTCTTTTTGCCATTTCATCTTGTTCAACAGCTTTGGGATTTTGGTCTTGCCCAGGCGTAAACTCGTATTGAGGCTGTTGAGGGTAAGTGCTGGTGGTAAACCGAGTTGGCTCCGGTGAGAAGGATGGTGCTTGAAATGTGAATGAGGAAGAGTCAAAATTAGGCCTGTGTGTAGTGGGTTGTGCCACGATTGGACAGGGCGGTGTGGTGAATATGTTTGTAGCTACATCTGTCGTTAACATCCAGGGGTAAGAATCGGAGGGTGATCCAGCGGAGTGGGCTGAAATGGCCGGGTACCCGAATGGGGTAGTTGGATAACTTATGAGGACGTTGGAAGTCCCACTTGTCCTAGAGAACAACTCGGGGAATCCAGGGATTACACTTGGCGGCTCTTTTTCGTTGTTCTAGTCATCCAACATTTCCAACATGCGAAGCCGCAAGATTCTGTTTTCTTCAGCAGTTGCTAACTCGGAAGTTGGGATGGCCGAGATTGAACTCTCCTCGGAGACAGGAATTGTCGGCAAAGGAATTTCTGAAGACATCTCTACACTTCCCTTTGATCTCGTGAAGTAAGTGTGAACACTTCCTCTTGACTTAGTGACGGGCAACTGAACACTTCCTTTCGACCTCGTAAAGTATGAATGTGAGGCCAGACCTCCACCAAACCAAACCACCTTTTCTAAAAACCTGAACTTAGCAGCAAGCAAACGGTTAGTTTGAAACAAATAACAGACAGGTAATCTCATGTTGGAGTGTGATGCACCTATACAGTTAAGTGAATTTCTACATGTTTGCATCGACAACATGCGTCATTCCGGCTTCTCTTTATGCTCCCCTTTATTTATTATTATTTTTATTATTATTATTTTCATCATTTGCAGTTAAAATGTGACCGGATCCGATGAGGATTGCCTACGTATCACGATGCCGTGTGAATCAGATCATTACGTAGTTCAAAACAAACGAATGCGAAAAGAAGTATTTCTTTTATTTATTACTGAAACAATCTGTTACAAACCAACATTTTGGAAAAGGAAAATAACAGACTTGAAATAAATACAAACCCTGATGCGAAGAGACAGACAAAAGATGCTAGGACGGAAATACAGACTCGACCTATAAATACATTAAAGTTTCAAGAATTGGCGCTCGCGGGGCATCGTTCGGCCTTGCCGCGGTCTTAGGTGTGAGGTCCCTTTCAAGTTGTTCCAGCTCATACATGGTCTGCTTGACATAAATCATCACTGCCGAGAGAAAGCTAATGCTGGTCATGTCTTCGCATCGTAGACACCTCCTGATGATGGCATGGGCAATGGTCCTAATCTTATCCCTGGTTCACCTCTTTTCTATGAGTAGGCACTCTATTTGATCATTACGGACTGTCAAAACCCGAGAATCCTGGAGATATTGATTTTTCCACTGCTGAATTTCTACTTCCATTTGGGCAAGTAGATCATGGCAACGTCTATTTTCAGCTTCAAAGGTTCAGGCTTGCTCAGCTGCTCTGTCCTCAAGAGTGACCACTTTTCTCTTCAAATCGGCAATGGTTTGCTTGTGATCCCTTTTCAACTGCTGCAGGTACCGGTTACGCTTTTCTGTTCTTTTCACCCAGTGTGCTTCGAGTCCTGCTATGGTATTCTCAAGATTTTCCGACTCACTCCGGCACTCATCAATTTCCATTTTTAAACCTTTTATCAGTCGCTCATCCGACCGGCTCCTTTGTTGGTTATAGAGGCTATCTTTATCTGCTGGATCTGGGCCCTGAACATCTCGTTTTCCTGGGTCAACCTGTTCTTTTCTCCCAGATCAGTAGCAACTTGCACATTGTGCTCATATTTTAGACCTTCGATTTGTCGTTTCAATTTGCTGATTTCAATACGATAGCCTCTTTCTTTTGCTAACCAATCCCATTGCTTTTGTGATGACTCGGCAAACTTCAGGATGTGGGGTCTTTTAGCCGGCCTTTCGTGTTCAAGTTCTCTTTTGTACCATGCAAGGTAACCTGGCGTCGTTTCACTTTTGGCCCGATCCTGCACACAAGTGTCCGCTTTCAAATATTGACATTCATTCCAGATCTGGCGGACTTTTGTTTCAGGAAATTGTCCGTCAGGGCTGATCTCAATTGCTTAAGCACTAAGATCTTCCTCGTGTGGCACTATCTGGCATCTCCCGAGTTGTCTCAAATCTCAGTAGGGCGCGTAAGGCTGAATGCTCTTAAGTTCCATCAATAGAAAGTGGGTTCTAGCCGCCGGCATATACATAACCTCATCAACAGGCAACCATCCCAGTGTCCACTGTATTTGGCTGGCAGTGAGAGTCGGAAAGAATGACGTCCATGCCGTAACTCCTTCGGGAAGACTGACCTCCTTGGTTCTCGTGTAAAACTCTTTTATGCAAGTTTTCTTTGAGAAACCATGACTCAAAAGCTCGGAACGATGGCAGAGATGTTTAGTCATCCATATTTGTAGCAGTAAATTACACCCTTCAAAGAAATTCCACCTGGCTTTGCAGGCTGTGAGAGCTCGAAAGATATCAGATACCACCATAGGCGCGAGAGTACTTTCATTCTGAGTGAGCAAAATATTGACGACCCCGGATATTTTCAGATCAATGTTTCCGTCTTTCCTCGGAAATACCAAAAGGCCCAAAAATGTTATCATGAAAGCCACTTGTCTGTGCTCATCCCACTTCTGACGGTTGCCTTTGCTGCATAGCTTGTTAACCGGATTATTGAATCCTCCTACATGACCATATCTGTCATATATGAAGCGCGGATTACAAAAACATGCGGCCAAATCCGGGTTATGGACCGTCCTGGGTATCTTTAATGAATCTAGAAATCAATGCACCGTGAAAGCTCTTGGGGCAACCAGGTATTTTTGCCTTAATGGAAGTTCAGCATTTCCGATGTACCCAGCTATTTCCTCCGGAGTCGGGGTGAGTTCAAAATCAGAGAAGTGGAAGACATTGTGCGCTGGGTCCCAGTAGGTGACCAAAGCTCTTATGATATCTCCCCGAGGCTGGATTTCCAATAAACCCGTGAGACCTTTCAGATATTTCTTGACCTCATCTTGCCCTTCAACACCTAGATCATTCCACCATAGCCGTAACTTGACAGGGATTTTAGTCATTATCAAAAAGCGTTCATTTTGCATTGTGCTCATCCTGCACATTTATTAAGGTGACTTAAGCAAAAATGATTTGACTCAAAATGATTTGACTATATTTCAAAAAGAAAGATCTGATTTTCGAACACGGCCTTTTAGCACTTCGGGGATGAAGATTTTGAGGCTGTGAGGGTCAACCGATCAAAACTCTAAAAAGTGATCGAAAGCGGTCGTTTATGCAAAGTAAGCCTTCCGCCGTCCCTTTCGGGAACATTTGGCTATTTTTGACAAAAGCAGTCACTCGATTTATTTATGACTCTTTTTTTTAGAATGGTGACCCGACAATGGGAACATGGCCTCGCAGAGCCTCGGGGACGAGGATCCTAAGGCCATTGGGCAATTTGGTCATAAATAAAAAATGACCAAAATGGCTGTTTATGCAAAGTCAACCTTCCGGCGTCCCTTTCGGGAACTTTCGGCTATTCTTGACAAACGGCATCACCTGACCCATAAATTAAAATTCTGTCATTTTGGCTATTTCTGAAAAAGGGGAGGTTGGACCCGATGAAGGTTGCCTACGTAACTCACACCCTGTGAGAATCAAACCGGCGTAGTTCGGGCCGATCAGGTGTAGAGGAAATAAACTAACCCTTTTTTCTGAATAAAATACTACAAAGAAAAGGAGAAAATATTTTTGGATTTCGTTTTTTTTTATTTGTGTTTTTTTTATTATTATTTTTTGAAAAGAGACGACTACTAAAGAAATATTTTTTCTTTGAATTTTAACTTCTTTTCACTCTTTTTTTTTTTAAATTTCAAAAAATCATCTAAGGAAGTATTTGGACTATTAGTCTGAATTAATGAAAGAGATACTACAAAAGAAAAAATATTTTTTTTGAATTTTGCAATTTTCCCCTTTTTTTTTAATTTTTAAACAAATACTTTTTTTTGGATTTTGAAAGTGATTAAATTTTTTTTTGTACTATATATGTTTTTTTTATAAATCAAACTAAAAGACAAATTTTGTTTTCATTTTTTTTTTAGAAAATTTCGGCTAGGTTTTGACACTACTTGGACATTGGTTTTATTTTTCTAAAAATAAGTAGTTATCTCCCTACACTGCTATTTTTCTTTTCCTCTTTAAATTTTTTTTAAAAAAACCGGTCAGCATGCAGATCTGAAGCAAATAAATGCGCAAAACAAACGGGATGTAGCAGGATGGTCTTTTCATTTCGGGTTGCTTGTCCTAGACGGACCCAACCCCTGTGTTGAGTCCCCTATGTCAGATGCAACATGATGCAAATAAGCGTTCCTACTAGGGATCCGGCATGAGGTTTTGTTATACTAGGTTTATCCTGGGTATATGTTCTAGACTGTGTACCCGAGCAGACAACTCGAGTCGAGGAGGGGGCTACGTACCAAGGACCCGCGAGATCGTCCGGCTTTGTAACTTGTCCGGCCTCTTTCTTACTTCAGGGTATGACACTAACAGAATAGGGAGTCTTGACCAGCAAGCTCCTCCCCGGAGGTAAGAAGAGAAGGGTTTCGGCACAGTTTATATACAGTCCAGGTAATATCAAAGCAGTAAAAGACAACATTTAGCACGTTATGCCAAAACATGTAATAAAGATCAGATAATAAAGCCAAATATAACAATTATTCTAAGCTCGAATTCTGAACCCTGAACTAACGTTCTGGTAAAAAATCCCCAGCAGAGTTGCCAGAGCTGTCACACCTCCTTTTTCCGCGCCTACCCCGAAGGATAAATGCATGAGGGAGTTTTTCCAATTTAAGTGACAATAATCGAAATGGGATTATTTATTTAATTCAGAGTCGCCACTTGGGAAAGGTTTGGCTTTTGGTGTCCCAAGTCACCGGTTTATCTTGAATCCCAAATCGAGGAAATCATCGACTTTCCAAATGAAGTCTGCGAACCAGAAATTCTAAGTAGGGAATTTTGTTGACCCGAGGGAAGGTGTTGGCACCCCCGAATCCCGTGGTTCTAGCACGGTCGCTTAAATTGTTATAATGGCCAAATACATGTTATAGATTGTGTGCTTTTATTAGGTTTAAACCGCTTTATTATTATTATTATTATATATTTTTATGGAATTACAACGTCGTGAAAAAATGCATTTCGAACCACGTCACAATCAATGCGCCCGTGGTTGTTAATACATTCCAACTCCGTTGAGATTTGAATTTGGGTCACATAAATGCGCACCCGAATTTAAGAAGGTAATTTAATTAAATCACGCCTAAAGAGTCTAACGCGTTATTATCTTTGGGGAAAGTAATGAAGTTCACTAAACAGTCCATCCCAAGAAATCTAAATATTTATTAAGACCAATTATTGAGGGCCCCTCAATTTGCATTTTTTGTTGGGCGAGACACGCCTCGTTTATTTTAAGGATATCCTAAAGTGACTATATCTTCTAATTTTTGTCTCTAAAATAAAAAGAGGTCCTACTTAATTGCATGCTTGAAAAGGGTGTAACTTCTTAGTCATTAGATTAAGACAAACGTAAACGTAAAATTTGCACTCAAATATATACAAAAGATAGTCAGTCACAAACCTTAGCCCAAGCCAAAATGGAATTCTAGCTTACAGGAAATGAAGATATGCTAAGTAGTTATGTCATACACTTAGTAATCATCCAGAAAGAGTAGTGTGTGCCTATTCAAATTAACAAATACTAATTGTTTATTTTCAGTCGCACACACAAACATTCCTTCCTAATTATCTACTTATGGGTTTCGTAATGTTATTAAGAGTAAAAAATGACTAGGAGATCATGTTGAAGTTGGCATTGAGACTTTAACAAAACAAGGCTGATGTATCAACTTCCATTCATTACTAATACGTTATTACACGTAGGAATCACAGATTCCAGAACCATTTACCTGTTTTAATTACCCTTTGATGTTCAGTAGCTAAACGTACAGAAGCTATAAATGTAGAGACAAT
The DNA here is from genome assembly GCF_000715075.1 of Nicotiana tabacum. Classification (NCBI taxonomy): domain Eukaryota; kingdom Viridiplantae; phylum Streptophyta; class Magnoliopsida; order Solanales; family Solanaceae; genus Nicotiana; species Nicotiana tabacum. The sequence goes on along the minus strand of NC_134087.1, from coordinate 18,137,173 downwards.
TGAATGAATATTGGTTCCCTATTCTAAGTTTAACTACAACATCTAACTATTAAGCATGAATTTAAACTAAGAATCAATTTTCAGTCCATAGTCGATTACTGATACCAAAAGTTCAAAGCAAAACAACTTCCTAACAAAACTAAATATTGAACAACTATAAATCAGTTGAATGTCCATAACTACAAGAGTGTTAATATGCACAGATCAAGAATATGGCTTCATTTCATTCAAGTTCAAAGTTACATCAGGGTGAGCTTAAACTGTGTACCTGAAATCGTAACACAAAATGAAGAGGAAGGAGGAGTCAGCTGGAGCAGCGAGAACAAGCAATAGCAATAGCCAACAGCAACCAGCAGATTAAAACCAAGTGATAAACCCAGAATCCAGTTACAATTTCAGAAAAATCAGACAGGAAATAACAACAACAAACCAACAGCAACACGACCAAAGCCCAGGAAATCGAAATATGGCCCCGAAACACTTGGAATTAATCGAAACTAGTGACAAGAAATCCAGCAGTAGAGAAAACTAAAACAAGTCTCAAGACGGTTTCCAAACCCATACCAGATCGCAGAGAAGAACCTACTAATGTTTAGACTGATTAAAAACTGATCTAAAATGCTCTCTCCCTTTTCCCAGTTCTTGAGTTCTGCCCTCTTTCTAGTTTTTAAACTCTTCTTTTCCCCTGGAAACCTTCCCTTTTTATAGCCAAAAAATCCACTCATTCCACAGCCTGTTAAAACCTATTAAAACTGACCTCCCCCATGTTCTCTTTTCTGTTTTTCCACTCACAATTTAAAAGAAAGGTATTCCCCATGAGATTCCCCCTGACAACCCCCTTTTTCCTTATTATAAAGGTTTATCCTTTATTAATTTAAGCAAGTATGGGCAGCATGAGTATGTCCTGACAGCACATGCTGTCCATTTTACTTTAATCCATTAAAAACTACAATGCACATGTTGTCCAAGGTCTAAAATGAGCAAATATGCCAGCAATTTCATATCAATTCAAAACTAAACTCTGGGATCTATATCAAAACTGCAGCTATAACCAATCCTTAAACGATTTTTAACAGACTAACACACAGTTATAATCAATTCTCAACTGATTCCAACAATGCCTCAGTAAATAAAATTAAATAGCATGAGTCAGATTACTACCATTCCAAACTGAAACTAATTGACGACATATATCGAATCGACTACGCGAATTACAACACACACAATCAATAGCAAATGATCAGAATCCAATAGTATTAACAGGTGATTCAAATTGTACTGCCCAAAACAAAAAGTTGCCCTGGAAACTAATTAATCGAGTAAAACTTATTTCAATCGATTATATAGTTAAACGCATACACTCGTCAATGAATAGAGAAAAATTAGACCAAATAAAAGGTCCGGGTAAGGTGGACAGAATAGTCGACACAAAAATGAAAACAAATCAACTGACATTTAAACACATAAACAAGCATCAACAAAAAAAACATGGAACTGACGAGGAAAAGAAAAAATACCTTAAGAAATTGAAAATCAGACGAACCCGTCTTGGATTCTGACTGGGTTGAACGGACTTTAATCGAAGTGTTCTCAACTGAGAACACTTCGATTAAGGTCTATTAGACCCCAACCCTTTCGTTTAATGGACAAAAACCCTCAGATTCTAGATTTCTAGGGTTCTTGGGTTTGATTTGGGACTTGGAGTTTTCTGGTTAGATTCGAACCAAACCAAGCTTGGTTTGGTCACGAGGAGGTCAGGGGAGTAACTGGTATGGATTTGGGGTGGTTTGGCATAGGTTGGGGTTTTGCTCGAATTTTCAAATGAAGATTCGAGACGATGGGGGAAGATTCGAGACCAACGGTTTGCAGATCCGTGTCCAGGGGGTCGAGGTGCACTAGGGGTATTAGTCTGGTGGTCACCGGCATTGTTGCCGCCGGGCTTATGGTGAGGGAAAGGAGGGGTGGCGCTAGGGTTCTTGAGGGTGTTTGGAAAAGAGACGATGGTGGGGAGGGGGTCTGGCTTAGGGGGCGTGGGGGTAAGGGATTGGGTTTATATAGTTAGGGGAAACTTAATCTAGGCCGTTAGATCATCAAAAATCAATGGCCTGGATTGATCAGCTTAAATGGAAACGACGCCGTATGGGTTAAGTGAGATCGGTGGGTCTCTGGGTGAGACGGGTCGGGTTAAACGTGGGTATGGAGATGTGATCTTGGCCGTTGATCATTCTGAGATCAACGGCCCAGATCAAGCATGATCAAAACGACGTCGTCTGGACGCCCCTGAGGTCAGCTGATCTGGACCGGGCAAGACACATGCTTTGGGCCTGATTTGGGTCCAATTTGAACTGCCCAATTCCAATTTCAAACTTATTTCTTTTGTTTTTCTATTTCTAATTAAAATCCGAATTTACAAAAAATCCTGAAAAAAATAAAAATATAAAAATATTAAAATTATATCACAAGACATTAATTGATTCTTTAGTAATAATTAACACACAATATCATATACTAATTAAACAAAAATCAACCTTTAAACGATAGAATGACAAAAATTACCAAAGATAATATTTTTTGTGATTTTTTAATCATTCAAAAACCAAATACGATTTAATTAATTCCTAATAGTAGAACAAAATCCCAATCTTACACGCGACATATATTTTTGTATTTTTTAATTGATAAAACTAAACAATCACAGATAAAAACTACAAATAACTATCAAAATGCCACGCAAATTCACAAAATCATACACAAAGACAATTTATTATTTTTTTGATTTCTTTTGGAGTAATTGTCGTGTAAACAAAAATCACGTGCTCACAATACCTATAGGCATGATATCTATGTGAGAATGAAGAATTCAAAAATACCTATAGATATGATATCTACCATTTGCATACATAGTTATCCCCCCTCTTCACTATCTATCCGCAAGAGTTTATTACAAATTTATTACAGCCTAGAATAAAGTAAAAATACATCAGAAAAATAAAAGTACAACCAAGGAGAGCCTGATTCAGACTTTACGTCTGAAATATGAGGTAAACCAACTCCATAAGATCATGATCCAAAGCCTTTCTCCCATTTGAGTGTGTCAAAGTTCCTTAAAAGCCTCAAAAGGACTCCGGGCAATGCTCACACCCAAATGTATAATCAGATTAGGACACGTGCAGTGTGGAAGGGACAGCCCTCAGTGTCTAAGTTCAGAAGGAACTCAAAGGGTCCCAAGGCAAGGCTCACAAGAGGGGGGCAGAACTTAAAGACTAAGAAAGTGTGCAAGTGCATACTAAAGGGGAAAAGGAGAGGGAAACAACTACTAATAAACACATAGGGAGTTCAGGGGGGTAGGGAAATTGTGAAGAGCCTACTGCTTAGGCCAGGACAGGCTTCAAGCATGCTCAGCCATGGAGGATGCGAGCATACTCTCAAACCTGCCAGAACACGCTATTTAGAGGCTAGGATCCCAAGGGATCGAGTTTGATTCATGGACAATAACTTGTAGTATTGCCATGCCTCAAACCATAGCTTAAACACATATGGGGCAGGGGTTTGTGATTCATAATAGAACAAGCAGAAAGAGATCAGTAATGTTGAGACACACAGAAGCAGTAAACAGACATGGATACAAAAGCAGTAAATAAACACATTGTTGTGATGCTAAAAAGCTTAAATCAGGACATACCAGTTTTCAAAGAAGCAAATAAAGAAAAGTAAGCAGTAGGTCTTGTAAACAGGCCACCGTACAAGCAACAAGAAAGAATATTTTCTTTCAAGTGTAAGTGTAAGTTCAGAAAGACTATGAGTGATGATCTCTTTGTGTCATAAAGAGCAGGTATTTATAGTGTGAAGAACAGGCAGAAACAGGGTAAGAAAACAATTAAGGAACTGAATATCAATTAAAATCAATCAATATAAGACTTCCTTTAATCAAATAAACATCGTGTGCAAAGTAGGCAATTAGGGGTAAATACATAGGGCTTTTAATTAAGGGAAGGATTTTGAAATACACGGTTAAAACAAATAAGGTAAGTATCCCTTAGTATGCAGTAAATCAAGGGGTCAGATATTATATAAGTATTGGTCCATAAATGAACCAGGTCAGAAAAGCTAAGGAAAACTTATAACTTAAATCGAGTCACAGGGAAATCAGCAAACAAGGAAAGAAACCAATAAAACCTATACAGAAGGAAGTCTGAAACTAATCAAAATTTGAAAGCCCTTTAGAAGGGAAGTTAAGCACATATAAAGAGTACACAAGTATCAGACATGCGAGGCTGAATTTAGGACTAAGTGAAAGTGTCATGCAATTGCAAAAAATAAGTAGATAGTAGACTACAGGATCATGGTAGTCACATAGGTTAGCAGTGTAGAAGACAGATAGTATCAAATAGCATACAAAAGGTCCAGGCTAAAAGACCTTAGAAGAGTTTAGCAAAAGTCATAATCATATGGGAGACAAAGATTTCAAAACTCAGTTCAGAAACTCGAAATAGGTCTACAGGAGTTAGGGTGCTTGAAATAAAACCAGTTTCAAGCAAATCACATAGCCAATGGTTTCCAAACTCGGAAGAAACCCCAAATTCTAGGGTTTCTACCATCAATCGAGTGCAGAAATGAGAGGACAAGTAATCAAGTCGAAGTAGGTTCAGAGGTTTCAGAAAGGAACTGAGCCCTTTAACATGTTCCTTCAGTAATAGAAACTCATGAGAAACATAGTAGAAGAGTAACATGCGAAACACAGTAGAAAAGTTTAAAGAAAACATAGTAGAAGAAACTAATAACAAACATAGTAGAAGAGAACTAATCAGAACACCGTAAAGAAACTAAAAAAAATGGTAAAGGAAACTGATAAGAACATGGTAGCAGAAGCTTAACAAGAACATAGTAGAAGAAACACACAAGAGAAAAAGAAAATCAGATAGACATCTAAAAACCCTAGATCGGAAAATAACGGTTTTGAAAGCATAACTTTTTGAAAAAATATCAGAAAATTATTTAAACGCTTAGGGAAAACATAGATCCGGAACAGATCTGAAGAGATCAGAAAACCCTCAAAAGCTAGGGTTTTCAGAGGAACCCAAATGGTGAGAAAGGCTTGGATCTAAGCGGGAGGAGTCAAGGCCAGGCTCGAAACAGATATGGCTTGCCGGAGCAGGTCGGAGATGGCTGTAAAGCTTGAATCAACAAAGGTCTGGACCCAGTTCTTCATGGTCAAGTCATGAAACTTCAGTAACCAAACGTGAGGAGCCATAGGAGGCCGGTGGGTGGTGAAAACCACCATGGATTCAGGTCGGAAGGTGGCTGGAGAAGATGAAGGGAATTCATCGGATAGGAGGGGAAGGGGGAAGGTTCTAGAGAGAACCAGAGATAGAGAGATAGAGACGAATGAGGAAATGAGAGGGGTATTGGGGGGTCATTTGGAATTAAAATGGTAAGAACGGATGAGGGCCATTGATCTTTTAGATCAACAGCCAGGATATAATGTGGTTTTGGGTTGGGTAGGGGTAATTGGGCCTAGGTCGGGTAATCTGATTAGGAATTGGGCTGGGTATTTGATTTAATTAGGCCAAATTAAAAGGCAAAATGTGGCTATAAGTTAAATAGCCCATAAAAAATAATAAACAAATTTCTGAAAACAAATTAAAAGCACTAAAATGATTTATAATATATAATTATCAATTTAAAAATATAAAAATCCCATTTTATAAATACGAAACGGATTTAAACCTAAAAATGGCTAATATTGCAATTATATAATTTTATCCCTAAAAAAATACCAAATAAATTTGTAAAAGTGCGTGAAATATATCTTAGCTATATTTTAATATAATCATGAGAATCCAATAAATAAATCGCTAAAAATAATTTTGGGGACAATTATTGGGTTTTTCTTGATAAGAAATAGAGCAGTAAAGTGACTTAAAAATCTTTGAAAAATTAAGGAAAAATAATAGAACCTTAGGACATGCATGCTATTTTGAAAGGTATTTTACATATAAAAAATATAGGGTAAAATTGGGTATCAATAGCTGCCCCTCTTTACCCGAGAAGGATGAAAGAGTTGTTGGGTAAAGATATGATGGCCAATTTTGACCGAACGAAATGGTTTGAAGAGGCTGGTCATGCTCTGGTTCCTGATCTCCCTACATATCCCTGGTCTTATAGAAATCAGGCCACATGTAGTTCCGAACCGACGGCGGAGTATGCCGATGGGAACCTTTCAAGAAAGGATGCAGTATTCAGGTTGGGATGAATGGTTAAGATCTAATAGGGTTGCGGGGACTGGAGCGGGATCGCTCCTGCTGATATGGTCGTTGCTTGCTGGTTTACTTGCAAATGAGCAATACAAGCATATATTGTCCATAAATTTAAACGTGATGCAAGTTCCTGTCGAACCATGAATGTTGTCTTTGGACGGTTAGGATGACGTCCTCAGACCATGATGTCCTGGGCCATGAAATGTATGATAAAGGATTCGCAGGACATGAAATGATGCTCTCAGACTATGAGAATGATGCCTCCAAACTATGGTGCCTTTGAATAATGATATGCAAAAGATAAAAGGGATCTTCAAGCCATGACATGGTGTTCTCGGGCTATGTAAACGGTGCCTCCGAACAATGATGCCCTTAGATAATTTGGCGATCTTTCAGCCCATGAAATGCAGTGTTTGGCGATATTTCAGCCCATGAAATGCAATAAGCGGCGATCTTTCAGCCATGCAAGTGTAAAATAATTGGCGATCTTTCAGCCATGCAAGTGTAAAATATGACAGCGATATTTCAGCCATGCAAGTGTAAAATAAAGCGGCGATATTTCAGCCATGCAGGTGTAAAGGTGGTGATCTTTCAGCCAAGCAAATGGAGGTAGAGCTTAACCTCAGAAGGCAGAATGGTAGCCTTATGCAATGCAGAGAATGCAGATAGAGGTAGAGCTTAACCTCGGAAGACATAATGGTAGCCTTATGCAATGCAAAGAATGCAGATGGAGACAGTGCTTAGTCTCGGAAGGCAGAATGGTAGCCTTATGCAATGCAGAGAATGCAGATGGAGACAGTGCTTAGTCTCGGAAGTCAGAATGGTAGCCTTATGCAATGTAGAAATAAAAATAAAAGGGCAAATAGTAATAGAGTTTCTTAGCTGATAGCAGGTTGCAACATTGTGACTGCTGGAGACGTTGCGATATAGGGAATATCGCCGGTGTGCGTGGATAGCAAATGCTGGTAAACGTGAACAATTCTGATAGTTGTATTCCTGAACAATATGAGTGTATAATATGTTCGATGATTTTGCAACTCAGGTGCCTGCATCCAAAGAAAATCGTGAGTTTTGTAAAGGGGAAAGGTTAGTTCGTATCCCCGCTGGCTCTATTTGATTTGCTCGGCTCTGTTTCTGTGATACTGTGCGTATCATTGGGGTAGTGTTGCTAAACGAAGCAATTTCGGTAACCGACATGCATGATTGAGTGAAAATATAACATAAGTACATAATCGAGAATAATTTTCTTTCGATGAACCGACGACTGCGACGTGGTTCATGACACTGCAACTTTTCTTGCTATGGAATTTTGAGGGTCCTCCTCAAAATTCTGCCCCAGTTTACTAGGTTGATGCTTCTGACGGCTGCTTGCGATGACTGACTGAAATCACTTCGGAATTTTGAGGGTTCTCCTCAAAATTCTGCCCCAATTTCCAATTACGAGGGGAAATGAAAATTTTATTGACTTGTGACCGAACCCATAGGGATGCCTACGTATCCCCTGTTAAACGAAAATCAGGCCAGGCGTAGTTCAAATTATATCATATAGGAAAGCACATAGATTACACATAGTATCACTTGAGTGCATCTGAGTTGATCGGCTTTGGCCAGACTTCTCCATCCATTTCCGCAAGTATGAGGGATCCTCCTATTAGAACCCGGTGAACCATGTACGGACCCTGCCAGTTGGGAGAGAATTTCCCTTTGGATTCATCTTGATATGAAAATTTTTTCTTTAACACCAGCTGCCCCGGTATGAACTGTCTTGGCTTGACTCTTTTGTTGAAGGCTTGGGACATTCTGTTCTGATAAAGTTGATCGTGGCAAACTGCATTCATTATTTTCCCATCGATAAGAGCCATCTGCTTGTAACGACTCTTTACTCACTCTGCATCATCGAGTTCTGCTTCCTGTATGATCCTTAAGGAGGGAATATCTATCTCGGCGGGAATGACTACTTTTGTACCATATACCAGTATGTAGGGGGTTGCCCTAGTTGATGTGCGGACTGTGGTGCGGTACCCCAATAAAGCAAATGATAGCTTCTCGTGCCACTGCTTATTCTTTTCTATCATTTTCCTTAGTATCTTCTTGATATTCTTATTGGTGGCCTCTACGGCTCCGTTTTTCTGAGGTCTGTAGGCTGTAGAATTCTTGTGTTTGATCTTGAAGGTTTCACACATATCTTTCATCAAGTCACTATTGAGATTGGAGCCATTATCACTGATGATTGACTTCGGAATCCTGAATCGGCAAACAATGCGGTCGCGGACAAAGTCTGCCACGACTTTCTTAGTTACTGCTCTATAAGATGACGCTTCGATCCATTTGGTGAAATAGTCGATTGCTACTAGGATGAATCTGTGCCCGTTGGACGTGGCAGGTTCGATTGGTCCAATAATGTCCATTCCCCAGGCGGCGAACGACCATGGTAAGCTTGTTGCAGTAAGCTCATTTGGGGGTACCTTGATCATGTCTGCATGTATCTGGTAGCGGCGGCATTTTTGGATATACTGGATGCAGTCCATTTCCATAGTCATCCAGAAGTAACCAGCCCGAAGTATCTTCTTGGCTAAGACAAAACCGTTTATATGTGGACCGCAGGTCCCAACATGGATTTCTTCTAGCAGTTTAAATGCTTCTTTCGCGTCGACACACCTTAGTAATCCCAAATCAAGAGTCCTCCTATACAGGATACCTCCGCTATGAAAGAAATTGTTGGACAACCTCCGAAGTGTGCATTTCTGAGTAGGTTTTGCAAGTTCTGGGTATTCTTCTTTTGTCAAATATTCCTTGATATCATGAAACCAAGGCTTTCCGTCTGCTTCTTCTTCGACATGAGCACAGTAAGCTGGCTAATCATAGATCTTTACCGGAATAGGATCAATGAAGTTCTTGTCTGGATGTTGTATCATGGATGATAGGGTAGCCAATGCTGGCAAACTCATTCTGGACTCTGGGAACATGCTGGAACTCTGTCTTTGTGAACCTCTTTCTCAACTCCTGTACATGATGCAAATAAGGGAGTATCTTGGAGTTCTTGGTCGCCCATTCTTCTTGGACCTGATGTATAAGCAAGTCTGAATCCCCAATTACTAGCAATTCTTGAATGTTCATGTCAATGGCCATCTTAAGCCCTAAGATGCAGGCTTCGTACTCGGCCATGTTGTTGGTGCAAGGAAACCTGAGTTTGGAAGACACCGGATAATGCTGACCGATTTCTGATACTAGGAATGCTCCTATGCCGACTCCTTTGAAATTTGCTGCTCCATCAAAAAACATTCTCCAACCGTCAGAGTATTCTGCGATATCTTCTCCTATGAATGATACCTCTTCGTCAGGAAAGTACGTTTTTAGGGGTTCGTACTCTCCGTCCGTGGGATTTTTAGCAAGGTGATCTGCTAGTGCCTGTCCTTTGATCACTTTTTAAGTTAAGTAAACAATGTCAAATTTACTCAACAGGATTTTCCACTTGGCTAGCTTTCCAGTGCGCATCGGCTTCTAGAAGATGTACTTCAAAAGATCCATCCTTGATATAAGATATGTAGTATAGGCATAGAAGTAATGCCTCAACTTCTGAACTACCCAAGTCAGAGCGCAACAAGTACGTTCTAACAGAGAATATCGGGCCTCGTACAGGGTGAACTTCTTGCTGAGGTAATAGATGTACTGCTCCTTCCTCCCCGTCTCATCATGTTTCCCTAAGACGCAACCGAAAGCTCCGTCCAGTACAGCAAGGTAGAGTAATAGAGGTCTACCTGGCTCGGGCGGGACTAGAACTGGTGGTGTTGACATGTACTCCTTGATTCTGTCGAAGGCCTTTTGGCAGTCATCAGTCCATTTGGTAGTGGTGTCCTTCTTCAACATCTTGAAGATTGGCTCACGGATGATAGTAGATTGTGCTATGAACCGGCTGATGTAGTTGAGTCTCCCCAAGAAACTCATTACATCCTTCTTGTTCTTTGGCGGTGGTAATTCTTGAATAGCTTTGACTTTTGATGGATCCAATTCTATTCCTCGGTGACTCACAATAAACCCAAGTAGTTTTCCGGCAGGAACCCCAAATTCACACTTTGCAGGATTCAATTTTAGGTTGTACCTTCGTAGTTTATTGAAGAACTTCCTCAAATCTTCCATGTGATCAGTGGCTTTCTTGGACTTGATGATAACATCGTCTACATATACTTCGATCTCCTTGTGTATCATATCGTGGAAAATGGTGGTCATGGACCTCATGTAAGTGGCCCTAGCATTCTTTAACCCAAATGGCATCATCTTGTAATAGTACATTCCCCACGACGTAATGAAAGCCGTTTTCTCAGCATTTTCTTCATCCATCCAGATCTGAAGATACCCCGCAAAACAATCTACAAATGACTGCAACTCATTCTTGGCGCAATTGTCGATCAGGATGTGTATATTCGGCAAGGGGAAGTCGTCTTTTGGACTGGCCCGGTTGAGATCCCGGTAGTAGACACAGACTCTGACCTTCCCGTCCTTCTTTGGTACCAACACAATGTTGGCTAACCATGTTGGATATTCTACTACCCTGAGAACCTTAGCTTTGACCTGCTTAGTGACTTCTTCTTTGATTTTCAAACTCATATCAGGCTTGAACTTTGTGAGTTTTTGCTTTACCAACGGACATGTCGGATCAGTTGGCAGTTTGTGGGCCACAATAGATGTACTCAGACCAATCGTGTCATCATACGACCAGGCGAATATGTCCTCATATTCCCGTAGAAATTTTGTGTACTCTTCCTTTTCTGACGGTGACAAATGAACGCTGATTCGTGTTTCTTTGACGTTCTCTGCATCTCCCAAGTTAACAATCTCAGTCTCATCCAGGTTGGACTTAGGTCTGTTCTTAACATTCTCAACTTCTTTAACAATCTCTTTCGGTATGTCATCTTCCTCTGAATCTATGTCCGTTTGTTGCATTGTCTCGTTGCATGTCATAGTCATTGTTTCATCAAGATAAGTAATAGTATTGATGTATAAGTCAAGCAATGAGAGAAAATAATAACAGTAAGATTTATAGGGAAAGTCGAAATGCTTTGATAAATTCCATAACTATTTTGAACATTGAAGATCTTATTGCGAAGTTTTAAAATGCGAAAGGAAAGTCAACTAGTAAAAATAAAAGATAGTGCATAATGCTTGTTCAGCCTTGCTACCCCGAGGCTTTTCGGGCTCTGGTGGTTCTGATGGTCCAGTTATTGAGGCATGCTCCTCTGCTTACTGCCTGTATGGAAGGGCCTTCTTCCCCTCCTCCTCGAAAATAACACAACAATCCATATCATTGTCTTCTAAGAACAAATTCCTCACTGCTGCTAGTGCTTCCTCTTCTTCTGGCCCATAAATAACATCGGTTGGCTGGAAAGTCTGCTCCAAATGTGGTATTGGCTGCTCCAGCGGATAGTAAGGACCGCACCATGGTGGCGACCAGTTGTTGAATTCCTCCCAAGTGTACTCATATCCCAGACCGAAGGTGGCACCATATTTCTTTAGTTTGATAGGCTTAGCGATTCCTTGGAGGTTCTTGCCAAGTCCCTTGCCAGGTTCGTATCCGCTATAGTTCAATATGCTTTCAATTTTATTGTCGCACCATTTGTCCTTATCGATGGCGTTGACTCGCTCGATGTGGTGATAGGTCTCCCCGCCTATCTTTCTTCTGCCTCCGACTACTGTGATGGTCTGGCGACTGTATATGGGATTACTACTATCGCCATGAATGATCACCTCTTAGTGGTTCCACTCAAATTTCACCGCCTGATGTAGTGTTGATGCTACAGCCCCAGCGGCATGAATCCATGATCGTCCCAACAACAAATTGTAAGATGTCGGCACGTCTATCACTTGAAAATCAACATCGAACCAAGTAGGCCCCATTTGCAAACACAAGACTGATTTCCCCAATGGTGGGCTTTTGGGAACTGTCGAAAACTTTGACGTTGATAGCCCCGTCCTTGATCTCATGCAGCCCCTTTCCTAATGTCCTAAGTGTTACCAATGGACAAAAACCCTCCATCAATTAGGATTCTGGTGATAAAATAATTTTCACATTGCACGGTGATGTGCAACACCTTGTTGTGACTCAATCCTTCGGGTGGCAGCTCATCTTCATGGAAAGTGATCTTGTGGCTTTCCAATACCTTCCCTACCATGTTTGCCATCTCTCCTTCGGTGATGTTGCTTGGTACATATGCCTCACTCAGCACCTTTAACAAGGCATTCTTATGTGCATCGGAATTTTGTAGCAAAGCTAGGATAGAAATTTGTGCTGGCGTTTTGTTCGGCTGATCAATGACCGAGTATTCCTTGGCTTGTATATTTCTCCAAAGGTCGTCTGGACCTGTCTCAATAATGGGTGACCGATTGGAGGCCTGCTTGCTTGACTCAGCTAAGTGTTCACGGGTATAAACTCTGCCAGTTCTTGTCATACCCTGTGCGGCAACAGTTTCCTCAAACCTAACCTTGCCTTTCCTCCTTGCCTCAGCTGTATAGTCCCAAGGTATAGCTTTTGTATGGAATGGTGTCACGGCCGACATCGCCACTGGGATCGGCGTGGCTATCTTCACCTCGAACGGAGCAGGTCCCTTGGGTGGTAAAACTGCAACTTCGAATGGTGTAGGTGCATTTGCTGGTGACATAAATTCGACCTCAATCGGCGTTGGCGTCTTTGCAGAGGATAGTGCTTCAAACATAAGTGGCATAGACATATTTACCTCGGCGTCCCTAGAAGTTGAATCTAGACTACAATCGGATTAAGGGTGACTATTGGCTTCTTTGGATTGTTGCCTTCTGTGATCAAACCGATCGATCCCTTGGGGTCAAAATTATCCTTTATTTCAATCATGTGAACACCTACACCCTTGTGGTCTGGCAGAGGGTTATTGCGGACATTCAGAGTAGGATCTTTTGCCACAATAATCTTGTTATCAATTAGGGCTTGGATCTTGTCTCTTAGGGAGCGACATTCGTTGATAGTAGGCCCTTTCATGCTGGAATGGTATGCACAGGATTTGTTTGGGTTGACCTATTGAGAAGGGTTCTCAGGGGTTATGGCAGGGATAAGGGTGACATAACCATCAGCTTTGAGCCTTTCGTACAGCTGGTCAATGCATTCAGTAATGGTGGTATACTGTTTGGGAGATCTTCGATCAAAATTTGGTCAAAGTCTTGGAAAGTTTTGACGTGTGGGAGGCGATTGATAGTGGGATGGTTGGGCATTGTAGGCTTGGTAGACATGTGCAGGTTGGGAATATCTTGGTGAGGTAGGTTGATATGTAGGAGGTGGATGTGATTGATAAGTGGGTGGTGGAGTTTGGTAAGAGGGTGAGGGTGTCTGGTAATTCGGAGTAGGCCGATATGTGAGTAGAGGCACTGGATAGGTTTGGTATTTGATAGGGGATTTGGTTCTCCGTGCCACCATTACGGTACCTACGTCCCTTTTCTTGGACGTACCACTAGACTGTAAAGCCTTATTGGTGGCTTGTAAGGCTTCAAAGTTTGTAATCATACCACTTTTGATGCCTTCTTCGATCCTTTCTCCCAGCTTGATGATGTCAGAAAACTTATGGTTCTCAATCAACATTAGCCTTTCATAATACTACGGGTCCTGATCCCTAACAAAAAAGTTGTTCATTTTTTCCTCTTCTAAAGTAGGCCTGACCTTAGCAGCTTCTGATCTTTAGCGAGTAGCATACTCGCGGAATGTTTCCGTGGGCTTCTTCTTTAGGTTCTGGATGTAGAACACAACTGGTGCATTTTTTATGTTGAACCTGAATCTGTCCATAAAGTTAGATGTCATACTCACCCAGTTCGACCATTTCTACGGGTCTTGGCTAATGTACCAAGATAGAGCATTTCCTTTCAGACTCCTCATGAAAAGTTTCATGCGGATCCTCTCATCCTTTCCTACTCCGACCAGTTTGTCGCAGTATGTTCTCAAATGAACTCGGACAGTTCGACATCTCGAACTTAGGAGGTTTGTACCCCTCGGGCAGTTCGACATCGGGTTGTATGCAAAGATCTTCATAGTTCAACCCTTCAATCCCATTACTTCCTTCGACGCCCTGAATTCGGCTAGTCAACTTTTTAAGTTCTTCAGCCAGGTTCCTGACGAGTGAGTCTTTATCATCAGACTCAAGTGTGCTTGGTATGGGTAGGGTAGAGTGTGGCATGGTCTCCACATAGATGGGGGTGTTATGATGGGGGTGAAAGTGGTCCTTTGTGGAGTTTTGGGGTTCCGGGATGAGCAGTGGAGTATTGTTGGAAGTATGCCAGGTGTTGCAGTGGTGGTGAGGAGCGGGATGGTTTTGTGGCTTTAGGATATTTTGTGGAGTTGTGGGGTTCTGATCATTTGGAAAGTTGGCATCTGGAGTGGTGAGGAAAAATGACAGATTTGCCAGATTCCGAACCTGATCAAGTTCCTCTTGGAACTTCAGCAGCTTTTGTTCCAGCTGGGATGCATTCTCTTTGGAAACCTGAGTACCATGGGCATGAGTGACCTCTACCCGTTCAGTTGAGTTCTCTTTTCTAGTAATGTTCAGATCTTCCCTTTGTTCTTATTTCTGACAGGACTAAGAGGAGGAGTGGGTGGAGGGCCCCTGGATCTTGTTGAATAAGATGATGTTGCCAAAGTGCACGAACTAACCTTTGGGGAGGGGGAATAAATAAAAAAAGTAAAAACAAAAAGGTAACAAGTTAGTGAGGATTATAAGAAAAAAAATGTTGTGATATTTAAACACATAGTGCAAGAATGTAAATCGTGTCCTAACTTGGGGAACCTCTTTGTACCCAAGGTAGGCCTAGCGACAAATTGATTTGAAGCACTTAGAATGCTAAAGGCCTCATTTTATTGATAAAAAGTAGATGAATCCCAGAACGACACTAAATAACAGGAAATAAACTATCACTAGTGGTCGATGACCTTATTACATTTTGTAAAGCGAAAAAGGAAAAACTCCTATCTACTTGGTACCAGAAGGACCTTCCCCAGACTCGGCATCTTTGGCTCCGTTGAACAGCTTTCCCAACTCGCAAATTCCCAATAGTAGGTAGGCTCTGGCTATATGTCCACTCTCGTTTCCCTCAGAATTCTGGAAATCCTCGATTCTTTTGAGAAATTTTCTTTCCAGCTCTACTAAACCCCGCTCCAAGTATCCCAGTCGCTTGTTGGGAATGACAGCCATGTCTTTCCACTCTTCAATCAGCCTTTGGTGGGCTTCTTGTATCTCACGGTGCTCGCTTTTACATTCCCGAATCCTCTTGTGCAGTTGATTGTATTTGACATATGCCTTGACCTTTTCATCTATGATTCTGTGACCTCGAACAAACCCGGGTTGACCCAGATCATTATGATTATCCTTCAGCCAGCCTGAATAATATGGAGTACAACCAGCATGGTATCTATCTGGCTTGATAGTATCTTTTCCCATGATGATCTTGCAATGCCACATATGCTGAGCTTGGCACTTATAAGGACTGTCATCAGCTTGGAAGTCGGCCCGGAAGTGACTCATCTTATCGACCCTTGGTATAACCTGCTTCCTACTAGCCTGTCTCATAACTCGAAGAAGGACATAAGGGTAGGTTCCTCTCAGACCGATTAATATCAAAAATGGTGCATCCCTGGATCGGGCGATAAACTCCTCGGTAGGGAACCATTCGAACATCCATTGTATTTGATCCTCAGTTAGGTTTTCGAACAGCTTTAACCATCCCTTGGCGTCTTCTAGTTGGGCATATAATTCATCCGCCTTGGATGATGGAAAGCTATATGATCATCCCAGTCCCTTTACCGAATCTCTTGCTGGTATTCACCCTTTTGGAGATGTTCTATGAGCCAAAGATGGAGTAGAAAATTGCAGCCCTCAAAATGTCCGGTTCCTCGCTGACACTTCTCCAAGGCTCAGTATATCTCCGCAATAATCATGGGCATAATGCTAAAAGGTTGCCCACCAATGCCCTCCATCAGAGTTTTAGTTACCATAGCCAGCCTGGTATGGATCCTTGCTTTCTTCATTGGAAAGACTATCAACCCCGGGAAACAAAACACGAAGATAAAGACCCTTCGGTAAATATGCCCCAATGATGTGAGGGCGAACTCGTCAGGATAAGTACGGTAAGATTTGTTATGACCGTACGTCTCGTACAAACAATCAAAGGGAATATACGACTCTTTCAAGCATGTCAAGTCTGGATTCTTCTTTAGACCCATCATTTTGAGGAAACCTCTACCCTTGCGGTTTTCCGGCATTAAAAAACCCGGAGTTTCCCATGGTATACCAGCTAATCCTCCTATTTCCTCCAGTAGGAGTGTCATCTCAATGTCCCCGAAGCGGAACACAGACCTATCACAATCCCATAATAGAGTAGCAGCTTCTATGATCTTATTGTTAGGTTGGATTTCCAGGAGAGTAGGTAGATTTCCTAGGTATTTCTAGACAAGAGTCTGATCACTAGAATGAAGATCCTCCCACCAGCTTAGCAATTTTGGGTGCATGTTGGTGACCATGCCGAATCTGGGGACTTTGTGCCTCATATTTCTACAAGACAAAAGGGTTAGGCCCTTACCCCCACCAGACTCGACTATTAAATATCAATAATTGGCATAAAATATTTAGTTCTCCAGATAAATGCACAAAACGTGGTAGTGTCCATTTGGGTGTTAGGGAAACCTAGTGGACTTTGGACAAGGCTATCTTAAGGAGTCATTATGCGGACAACACAACTGACTCGGCTAGGTTTAACCATGATGCATGCATAGTTAAACAGAGTAAGGTTTCTATGAGGTTTTAGACTGGTGCATTTGAGCGGACAACTCAAGAGTGAAAGGCACGGAACCATCGACTACACCGTTGATTGACTGGTTTTACCGCAAATACGCCTTTTTCGAATTTAGGGGGTGATAATATCGGAAGAGCGCAACCACTCATTATAAGCGTTGCTATGGTATTTTGTTTGGCACGAGTGGAATATGATATTGAAAACATTTTTATGCAATAACTAAAGCAGGTAGTCATGTATTTGCATGTTGAGAAAGCATTAAATACAACAGTTCTTCATAATTTAAAGCAGTAAAAGAAATAAAGGAAAGAAACAAAAGACAAGTCAGTTTTGTAGTTGAAAAGGGGAATTGAATGCTATAATGTATTAAACAAATAAAGGCATATAAAGAAAATGTCAAGCCACAATAATAGTCTGAAATGGTAAAAGCCTAAAAGATCCCCAGTAGAGTCGCCATGCTGTCGCACCCCCTTTTTCTCGCGAAATCGGGTTTATGACATTTGGAAGGACAACTCATTCCCTTTTTGGGAATTTGGGTTTGAATTGAAGAGTCGCCACCTAATGATTAAGGTGCATTAAGACACCAAGAAGGTTTGATTTGAGTAACCAGAGATCGGGGTAAGGGCTTGAAATTATCCCAAGGGGAAGGTGTTAGGCACCCCTCAGGATCCACTAGTGTGGTTTCTGGCCAGACTATTGTTGTGAATTTAGGTACAAATAACATGTAGGCAAATAAAACTTCAAATAAGAGGGGATTTTCACATAATGGTTACAAACAAAATTGGAAAGAATTAAAAGGAAGCTGATTTTCTTAAAAGAAATAGTTTGAAATCTTTAGAAGAAACAAAGAAACAAAGGGAAAAGGGGAGGTCCTAGGTTTATTAATAATATGGATCACCCCACACAACATTCGGTAATCACTCCTCAGTGAGGGTCTACACGAGACGTTATCGCGTGGTCATCATCTCCATCTACCCTTTCCCACCCCGTTAAGGTATTAAAGCGCGGAATGGTCTCGTTTACTTATCGCATGCTATTACCCGTCCCAATCCTATCAGTACCGGAGGCATTTAGGACTACTAATCCTAAGGGGGGTGGATATTAGGCTTATTTGTAGTTTCAAAGGCAAAATTCTAAGGTGACATATAAAAAATGTATAGCAAGTTGGGGGAAAGCACATAACAAGTAAAAGGCTCAGATACACCTCCTTGAACAAAGAAAGCACATAATTAGCATGACTTTCACATACTATTTATGGTTTGATTAAAAACTTAAAGGTTGAGGCAGACTGATTTATTACATAATTCAGATAAGAAACCCGAATCAGACCTGCATGCTAGTTGTAGTTAATAACACAGATTCAGTTTATAACTTCGCCCTAAGGCTTGCCTAAGTGTTGGACAAGGATCCTATATGCATGGTATCTACTGAATTCAGAAAGCAATAATAAACTGAATACGTACTAGTTAAAAAGGTTGTCAAATCATTAAAGAAAGCAAGTTTTTATGAAGGTCACAAGTTCTGCCACTGATGATACTCGTTATTACTGGTTTTAGCTCTAGACATGAATGAAGCGATTCAGATTCGATTAATAGTTCCTAACATGGTAAAATGCAGAAACCTTATAGGCATGATATCTAGGTGCTGAATTTTGTTTAAGACCTATGAACATGATATCTAATTGTAGTTGATTGTTTAAGACCTATGAACATGATTGCTAGATGAAAAAATGAATATACAAGATTCAGAAGGAGCTATAGGCATGATTTCTATATGAGAGAATGCAGAATTCAAAAATACCTATAGGTATGATATCTATGTGAGAAATGCGGAATTCAGAAATACTTATAGGCATGATATCTATGTGAGAATGCAGAATTCAGAAATACCTATAGGCATGATATCTACCCTTTGCATACATAGTTATCCCCCGCTCTTCACTATCTATCCGCAAGAGTTTATTGCAAATTTATTACAGCCTAGAATAAAGTAAAAATACATCAGAAAAATAAAAGTACAACCAAAGAGAACCTGATTCAGACTTCATGTCTGAAATATGAGGTAAATCAACTCCATGAGATCATGATCCAAAGCCTTTCTCCCATTTGAGTGTGTCAAAGTTCCTTAAAAGCCTCAAAGGGACTCCGGGCAATGCTCACACCCAAATGTATAATCAGATTAGGACAAGTGCAGTATAGAAAGGCCAGCCCTCAAGTGTCTAAGTTCAGAGGGAACTCAAAGGGTCCCAAGGCAAGGCTCATAAGAGGGGGGCAGAACTTAAAGACTAAGAAAGTGTGCAAGTACAAAATAGACTACTAAAGGGGAAAAGGAGAAGGAAACAGCTACTAATAAACACATAGGGAGTTTAGGGGGGTAGGGAAATTGTGAAGAGCCTATTGCTTAGGCCAGGACAGTCTTCAAGCATGCTCATCCATGGAGGATGCTAGCATACTCTCAAACCTGCTAGAACACACTATTTAGAGGCTAGGATCCCAAAGGATCAAGTTTGATTCATGGACAAGAACTTGTAGTATTGCCATGCCTCAAACCATAGCTTAAACACATAGGGGGCAGGGGTTTGGGATTCATAATAGAACAGGTAGAAAGAGAATAGTAGTGTTGAAACACACAGAAGCAGTAAACAGACAGGGATACAAAAGCAGTAAATAAACACATTGTTGTGATACTAAAAAGCTTAAATCAGGACATACCAGTTTTCAAAGAAGTTAATAAAGAAAAGTAAGTAGTAGGTCTTGTAAACAGGCCACAGTACAAGCAACAAGAAAGAATATTTTCTTTCAAGTGTAAGTGTAAGTTTAGATAGACTATGAATGATGATCTCTTTGTGTCAATGAAGAGTAGGTATTTATAGTGTGAAGAACAGGCAGAAACAGTGTAAGAAAACAATTAAGGAACTAAATATCAATTATAATCAATCAATACAAGGCTTCCTTTAATCAAGGAATTCAGACTTAAACGATAAAAGCTATTTAGGGAAAGGAATCAAATAAACATCTTGTGCAAAATAGGCAATTAGGGGTAAATACATATGGGTTTTAATTAAGGGAAGGACTTTGAAATACACAGTTAAAACAAATAAGGTAAGGATCCCCCAGTATGCAGTAAATAAAGGGGTCAGAGATTATGTAAGTATTGGTCCATAAATGAACCAGGTCAGAAAAGCTAAGGAAAACTGATAGTAGGCTATATAGTTTATATTTACACCTTAATATGACCATACTTTGTTGTTGTTTTATAGATAAATTGTCAACAAAATGCTCTAAATAGTGTTCTTTTGTTTAGCATGGAATATTATATGAGAGGAAGCAACATGGAGTGTTTTGGAGACGATAATGTGAAGAAAAACGCCCACTCGAGAAGTACCTAAACACAAAGAAACATAAATGGCCTGGTCAAGAAGGCCACCGTGACCGCGGTGAACCGCGATAGATTAACAACCTAAGGCAGAAAGGTCAGCATTCACCGTGGTTGGCTGCGACCGCGGTGCACTGTTCACGCTGCTGGAAAGTTTGAGGACCAAAGTGTAAAATCGGGGAAACTTTTGTAAAACCCTTATATGCTTTAGAAACTCGCCCAAGATTGGGAGCTAAGCTGGTTTTAGATTACTTTTGGAGGAAGAACAAGTGTGAGAAGATCAACCAAACATTAGAGTTTCTCTATCTCCTTTTAATTCTTGCAATTTTACATTATGAACAATTTAGAAGTTTTCTCTTATTTTGTAATGAGTAGCTAAATACTTATCTAGGGTTGATGGAACCAATTGTTGGTTGAAGTTTTGACTCAAGTTGTTATAATCGAGTCGGATTTATGATATGATTGTTCAACTACATTTTGTATGGTGATTAATTGAATGGGCCCTTGATTAATTGTGTCTAATTACCTTATATTGCTTGAGAAAGAGTATTAGGTTATACAACTGTTGAAAAACACCACTTTTGGATAATTGAAGAGATTCATTACTTGAACTTAAAAGTGGGTTTAGAGATAACAAAACTTTGGTGGGATAATTTAGCGTTGCACACATATTTTCAGCTAGAGTAGTTTGAGAGAATGCTCTAGTAAATTATTGTAGTTGATCAAGAGATAATTACGATAACCCATAACTCTTAATCCTCGTAGAGTATTACGGCGAGATTATAGCAGAAGAGTCAAGACCTAAACTAGCAATTGGGGAAATCACTGCCCTAGACCTTCTTACCATTGAATTATCTTTGTTTTAGCTTACTGTTGTTTTTAATAGTAGTTGAAGTAGTTAAACAAAAACCCAATCTTTATTGATCAAAAATCTTGCATCTAGAGATTTATTGAGTTGATAATAACATTGCCGAAGAGTGTAATAGGTAGGTTAGTTCCCTGAGGATTTGATTCCGGACTTAAAATCGGATTATATTTGCAGCGACCGCTTAATCTTTTTTATAAGGCATAGTTGGGCGTTATCAAATTTTGGCGCTGTTGTCGGGGAACTAACGGTGTTATTTATTACAACTTAGAAGTAATGTTAAAATTATTAGTTCAAATCAATTTCCAAAGGTGTTAAACAATTTTCATTGAATTTCTAACATTTGAACTCTTGTGGAATTCAGGTGTATGCTTAGAAATTCTTCGAGGACTGGAGAACTGCTTGAAGGACTTTCAGACCCCGAGAAAACATTCAGGGCATTGAACTGTGCCAACAAGAGGATCCAACAATCACAACAACCACACCAGCTTGAAATTGACATGGGTGACGTAGAGAACGTTAACAGAAACATCAGGGATGAGCCAGCTGAACCAAATGTCAGAGTGGTGGCACCTCTTGTGCCAGAAGCTGCACTTTATGATTGGGCTCAACCCACAGCTGACAACCTAGTAACTGCCATAGTTGTGCCCGCAATTCAAGCGGAGACATTCCAGATCACCAACAACATGCGGCATCTGCTACAGAATAAAGGATTGTTCTCCGGGTCACACATTGAAGACCCTCAGCAACATTTGAAAAACTTTCTGTCAATTTGTATGACTTAAAGGAAGCCAAATGTGACCCCAGAAGCTATCAAGCTATTACTGTTCCCGTTCTCTGTGACTGGGGAATCTTAGACATGGCTGAATTCGCTCCTAATCAATTCCATTGTCACCTGGGAGGAATTAGTAAAGTAGTTCCTGAATAAGTTCTACCCGCCCAACAAGACTGCAAGGCAGATTGATGAAATATTGTAGTACAAGTAGCAGCCGACTAAGACCTTGCAAGAAACTTGGGAAAGATTTAAAGGGATGCTGGTGAAGTGTCCTCACCATGGCATTCCAGACCAGATGCTTGGCCAGAGATTCTACATAGGGTCAGCTGACAATCTAAAGGCCAATGTGGATGCTTCAGCTGGAGGTGCATTTTTGAGTAAGACATTCACCGAGTGTAAAGTCCTTCTTGACAAGATGTCCCAGAATTCGGGGTGGATGACTAGAGGTACAACAATGGCACCCATAGTGCATTCAGTTCCTCTTGACCCAAATAATTCGCATGCAGAGAACATGGCCACACTCATGACTTAGATGAGTATTTTGACAAAGAAGATAGATGAGATGGGTACCAAACATGTGCATATTGTTGACACGACAAATGGAGGACTGTGTACACCCTGTGTTAATCAGTCTTATGTATGTTCATGGAGTGGAGAAGGTGAAAATCAAGGGGAAAGGGAAGATATGAATTATGTTAATAACTTTAGGGGTCAGAGACAAGGAGGACAATAGTGGAGACCGGCACCAAATCAGCAATACAAACCTAACATGCCTCAGCCTGGGGGCATAAGTTCAAGGCCAAATGGTGCCATACCACCAGAGACAACAGGGCTACCCACAACAGAACTAGCAACAATTGACATATCAGCCACCTCCTCAGCAGCAAGATAAAACATGGTAGAGATCAGGGGGATGCTCCAGCAACTCATTGGGACAAATGGTAAGATGCAAGAAAAGTTGGCAGTACATGATTCAGCTATAAAGAACATTGAAACTCAGTTGGGGCAGTTGTTTATGGCTTTAAACAACCGCCCCCAGGGAACATTGCCAGCGGACACAAATATTAACCCCAAAGAGCAAAACCCAAATCAGCTGATGGCAGTAAGTCTCCGGAATGGGAGAGATTTAGACAAAGAGCAGGAGGTTTCACAAGCTAGCAAAGAGAGTACGCCAACCACTCCAATTCCACTAGAGGTAGATGAACCATCAAATCTGACTGAAGTGGTAGTTGAACAGGGTCAAGATGAAAAGGGTAAGGCTAAGGTAAATGAACAAGCTATAGAATAGGTGGTGCCTCTTGTGCCACAGAACCCCAACAGAGAGAAGCCAGCAAACAGTGCACAAAGGGTGATACCTGCATCATTCCCTCAGAGACTGGTAAAACAAAACAAGGAAGATCAATACAAGAAATTCATGGAGATGCTGCGTCAAATTCAGTTGAATATTCCTTTGATGGATGCCTTGAGGGAGATGTTAGGTTATGCGAATATGATGAAAGACCTAATGTCACGGAAGTTTGATTTTCAGGACCTATCCACAGTGACTCTGACGCAGACCTACAGCGCAGTAGTAACCAAACTGATGGCTCAAAAGATGTCAGACCCAGGTAGCTTCACTATTCCATGCACGATTGGGAGTTATGCCTTTGCAAAGGCATTATGTGATTTGGGAGCCAGCATAAATTTGATGTCTCTGGCTGTATATACCAAACTGGGCATTGGCAGAGCTAGACCGACCTCGATGCTGCTGCAGCTGGCTGACCGCATGGTAAAAAGGCATACTAGGATTCTTGATGATGTGTTGGTGCAAGTGGGGAAGTTCGTGTTCCCTGCAGACTTTGTTATTCTGGACTGTCAGGTAGATGAGGAGATACCTATCATTTTAGGTAGGCCATTTTTGGCCACTGGGAGAGCACTGATCGATTGTGAGACTGGGAAATTAAAAATGAGACTGAACGATGAAGAAGTCATATTCAATGTTCAGGAATTTATGAGGAGACCTAGTGAATATGCTAATTGCTCTCTAGTGGAGGCAATGGATGTGATCCTACAAGAAGATGATGTGATCCTGACAGCTAAAGATTCATTGGAGGCAAGTCTGACAAATTTAGAAGAGATGGATGGTGAAGGGTTAGCTGAGTGGGTCATGGCACTTGAAGGCCAAGGATTCTGGAAAAGGGAACCTCAGTTCGAGTCCCTTGAGTTAGAAAAAAGGGCTACACCTCCAGCAAAGCCATCAGTAGAGGAACCACCCAAGCAGGAGCTGAAGCCGCTCCCAACTCACCTCAGGTACATTTTCTTAGGCCCTGATTCTACTTTGCCTATTATTATATCATCTGGTTTGCTAGATGTGCAGGTAGAACAGCTCTTACAGGTACTGCAGGAAAGCAAGACTGTCATTGGCTGGACCATGGCAGACATAAAGGGTATCAACTCAGCCTTCTGTATGCACAAGATTCTCTTGGAAGAAGGGCACAAACCTTCCATAGAACATCAACGAAGGCTGAACCCGAACATGAAAGAGGTAGTAAAGAAGGAAGTGATCAAATGGTTAGATGCGGGAATCATCTTCCCCATCTCTGATAGCGATTGGGTTAGCCCTGTCCAATGTGTGCCGAAAAAGGGGTAATTACTATTGTGCAAAATGAGAACAATGAGTTGATCTCAACTCGTACAGTCACGTGATGGCGGATTTGCATGGATTACCGAAAATTGAACACAGCCACTCGGAAGGTCCACTTTCCCTTGCCTTTCATTGACCAAATGTTGGACAGGCTGGCCGGGCATCGCACTTCTGCTTCTTGGATGGATATTCGGGGTACAATCAGATATCAATAACCCCTGAAGATAGAGAGAAAACATCCTTCACTTGTCCGTATGGCATCTTCTCCTTTTGGAGAATGCCTTTTGGGCTTTGCAATGTACCGGCGACATTTCAACGGTGTATGTTAGCCATTTTCATAGACATGGTGGAGGATATTATGGAGGTCTTTATGGATGATTTCTCAGTGGTGGGAGATTCATTTGAGGACTGTGTTCACAACTTAATAAGAGTGCTCAAAAGATGTGTGGAGACAAATTTAGTGTTGAACTGGGAGAAGTGTCATTTTATGGTACAGGAAGGGATAGTACTGGGACATCGAGTGTCCAGTAAAGGAATTGAGGTCGACCATGATAAGGTTGACGTGATTGAAAAACTACCACCGCCTACTTCAGTCAAGGAAGTGAGAAGTTTCCTTGGGCACGCCGGGTTCTATAGGCGATTCATAAAGGATTTCTCCAAAATTGCTAACCCGTTATGCAAACTCCTTGAAAAGTATCACCCCTTTGTGTTTTCTAATGATTGCAGGTTGGCATTTGAGGAGCTGAAGAAGAGATTGGTGACTGCACCCATCATTGTTGCACACAACTGGGAGCAACCATTTGAGCTCATGTGCGACGCAAGTGATTATGCCATAGGAGCAGTCTTGGGGCAGTGAAAGGGTAAACTGATACACCTGATTTATTACGCAAGCAGAACGCTAAGCGGTGCACAACTCAATTACATTGTGATGAAAAAGGAGATGTTGGGTGTTGTTTTTGCATTCGACAAATTCAGGTCATACTTGATTGGCTCGAAAGTTATTGTTTACATTGACCATGCAGCAATTAGGTACCTGATAGAAAAGAAGGAGTCAAAGCCATGCTTGATTCGCTGGGTTCTTCTGTTACAAGAATTCGATCTGGAAATACGTGACCGAAAAGGGACAGAGAACCAAGTAGTTGACCACCTCTCAAGGTTGGAAGGAGCTGAAATGAAGGTAGAGGTTGAGGATATAACAGAGACATTCCCAGATGAAAAGTTACTGGCAATGACAATGTAGGAGGCACCATGGTATGCTGATATTGCTAATTATTTAGCAAGTGGTATTGTACTTTATGAACTCTCCTCAATACAGAAGAAAAGGTTATTTCGTGATTGTCGGTATTATTATTGGGATGAACCTCTATTGTTTAAAATATGTGTAGATAACATGATCCGGTGGTGTATCCCCGAGAAAGATCAACATTCTATTTTGCAGGCTTGCCATGCTTCACCATATGGTGGACACTCTGAAGGAATTCGGACAGCAGCTAAAAGTGTTGGAGTCAGGCTTGTACTGGCCTACTCTATTCAAGGATGCCCATGCTTGGTTAAAAGCTGCGATGATTGCCAAAAGACTGGCAATATATCTCGTAGACACGAGATGCCAATGACCACAATTCAAGTGGTGGAGATTTTTGACATGTGGGGGATTGATTTCATGGGGCCATTCGTCAGCTCGTATGGTAACAAGTACATATTGGTAGCAGTTGACTATGTCTCCAAGTGGGTCGAAGCAGTGGCTCTTCCGACCAATGATGCTAAAGGGGTACTAGGCTTTCTAAAGAAGAACATTTTCACACGTTTTGGTACCCCAAGAGCTATACTCAGTGATGGCGGAACCCATTTCTGCAATAGAGCATTCGCACGACTGTTGAAAAAATATGGAGTTCATCATAAAGTGACCACCCCGTACCACCCACAATCGAGCGGGCAAGTTGAAGTGTCCAACGGGGAGATTAAAAGTGTCCTCACAAAAATAGTGAATGCAACAAGGACTGACTGGGCAAAGAAATTGGATGATGCATTGTGGGTGTACCGCACAGCCTTCAAAACCCCAATTGGTATGTCACTGTACAAGTTGGTGTTTGGCAACGCCTGCCACCTCCCAGTTGAGCTAGAGCATAAAGCACTTTGGGCATTACGGTAGTAAAACTTAGACATGGAGACAGCAGGTACTAACAGAATCACTAGGTTACATGAACTCGAGGAATTCAGGTTCCAGGCCTTTGAGAGTGCTAGATTATACAAAGAATTGATGAAATTAATGCATGATAAGCACATCTTGGATCAAAACATCAAACCCGGAGATCTAGTGTTGTTATACAACTCGAGATTGAGATTGTTCCCAGATAAGTTAAAGTCCCGATGGTCAGGACCCTTCAGAGTGGTGCAATTGTTCTTAAGTGGAGCTGTCGAGATTGAATCAGAAGATGGTAAAAATAAGTTCACAGTAAATGGGCAAAGGTTGAAACATTACCTGGGAATGGCTGAAGAAAAAGGGGATAGAGTGGTAATCACTTTGGAAGAGCCCCAGTACGCGAATGAGGAGTGATGATAAAATTCTTGCATCGTGCCACGACGTTTAATCAGGCACTACGTGGGAGGCAACCCACGAGTGTTATTGTTAGTGTGTTCATAAAAAAAAACAATGCCAGCACCGCAATCGCGGTGGAAGTCAAACTCTCTGCCTCAAATTCTACAGCACACCGCGACCGCGGTGAGGCGTGAACTTTCTGCCTCACGATTTTAAACCCACCACGGCCGCGGTGGGTACCAGGTATTTTAATTTATTTTTTTTGCGTTTTTCTCTTCTCCTTTCTTCCTCTTTTAATTTCAAAACCCAAAAACCCCCTCTTAAACCCAAAATACCCGATCCCCTCCCCCAAATTTTCAATCTCTCCCTCTCTCTTAACCCTAACCACCCAAATACTCTCTTCTTCTTCTTCTTCTTCCCTCATACTAACATCCCCTACCTCCATTCCTCTCACTCATTCTTCAACTATGGTATGTTCCTCACCTCTTCCCTCTCTTTTCTTTGGTATTGTGTTGTAGTTTATGTAGTTTTATGCTGTGTTGGGATGTAATTGTTGGTATATTCGCTTTCTTCTTGTTTTTGCTTTTAAATTTCATTTTTGAGTTTGATTGGTGAAGGGGATGCGCATTGCATGTTTGAAAAGGTGTTTATTGGTGGGTGATTGAATGAAGTGAGTTTGGGGTGTGTTGGTGTGGTAGTATACTTGATTGGGGAGGAGCTTTGATGTACCCATGAAGGCTATATGTGTTTGGATAGTGCCCTGCTCACAAGGTGTTTGGGAAATTGCCCCAATGGAGATATAAGAAGCTATTGTGACATGGTTATGGTGAAGTTTGAGTAACTATCCATAGTCACATATTTTCCGCACTCACTAATAGGCGTTTTGTTGTATGACAGGTACAATGAGTTCTTCCAGTAAGAGATGAAACACCGGACCCTCCACTAGCGGACCGAGAGGCTCTTCACAATCTAGGAGCCAAGCTAGTGCACCTCAGTTCGATAGCACTCGGTTTGTATCCAAATCAGCGGAAGATAGGTACAACCAGAAAGCAGCTAAGAAGTTGCAACCTGAGGTGCACATTGATCGAACGGCTTTGGAGGTGGAATGCCCCAATATGTTTAATGAGTTGAGGTGGTATCAGCTGGACATCTTCTTCGAGGTACCGGAGGAGGCTAATGTTCAACTAGTAAGGTAGTTCTATGCGAACTTGCCAGAACATGAGAATGGGGTTGTGACGGTGCGCAACACCCCGGTAAATTCATCCCTTAATACTATCCGTAGGGTATATAGGCTGCCAGTGTTTAGGGGTGAATTTGATCATTATCGTACTTTTAGCGGTACACGGGCCTTGTGGGGAACTCTTCTCGATACTATTTGTGTGTCGGACGGAGAACACCTATGGATTAAGCACAGTATTACTCTCAACTCTCACTGTCGGAATTGGGAGGCTAAGTGTTGGATCACCATTATCAACAGTCGATTGTTTCCATCCAGTAACACGACAGATGTTAATCTACCATGGGCGTCCGCAATCCACTGTTTCATGTTCCATGGTGATTTTGATGTGGTCCGGCTCATCCATGAAGAGATGTTCATTAGATCACCTGAGCTAACCAAGGGCTACTACTTCCCTTCACTGATCACCCGGCTGTTTTGTATTGCTCAAGTCCCTGAAGACCTTCAGGTTGATGGGAGATTGCCACTAAAAGTCCAGTTCCGGGCGAGAAAAATTGGAATTAGATGAGAGTCGGTGGTGAATGTTGATGACTCTGATGATGATTCAGATGATGATGATGATGATGATGATGCTGAGGTAGCTGCGGTTCCTCCTCCTCCGAGAGTTGATGTGGCAGGCCCATCAAGGCCACGTCGGAGCACCCGTATGATAGCCTTGGAGCAGGATATGGCTGGGTTGCATACCTCAGTCACTGATTTGGGTGCCCGTGTTGATGCGGTGGCTGAGAGGCAAGTGAAGTCGGAGAAGAAATTCTTGGGTTGGTTGAGAGTGCTGGGACGCGCGTGCAACGTGAACCCAGACACGGTCTCCAATCAGGAGTGAGCCTTCAGGGAAGTTCCTTAACCGCACTGTTCTTTAAATTTTTAAGCCATGGGGACATGTCTTCATTTTAAGTGCGGGGTAGGGGATACTTCATTGTATGTTTGTAATTGTAACAATTGACTGTTTGATTTTGTTTGTTTTTTCTTGATTTGATTGTTTTGATGTTAGAGTAATAGTTCATTAGGAAAGTTAAAACAGTAAGTGACTTGTCCCGACGACAGATCTCTTTCGGCGGGGTTCTTGAGGGACTAAGTCGGAAAAAAATGGAATATGGAGACTCTTCCTGATGATAGATCCTTTAGACAATTTTCTTGAGGGAAGTTAGCCTAGATAAAAGACCAAAAAGATTTTTTTTATTTTAATTTTAGGTAGTGTAGTAACTCCCCCTTGGTTTTTCTTTGGGCCACGGTTCTTTTCCAAGGGTTTAGCTTGAACCGGGTATAGGTAGTTTTTATTTATTTTTGTTCTTTTTAGTTTTTAGAGTAGGACTAATGGGCTGCGAGCTAAATTCGAAGGAAAACCCTTAGCATTGATACACCTGAGCACAATAGACACTAGAGTATAACGCCTAGCTTCATTGGTTGAATCCTGTTAGAGTGCCTTAAAATTGTACGTTTGTATCTAACTTGAACACTCAAAAGAGAATATCTTGATAAACCAATCCGGAGTGAGTCATGTGTCATGTGTGTGTAAGTTTTACTGTGTTCCATATTTCATATTTGATGCCTAGAACTTGCTCTGTGTGTTTGCAAAACGAAATAGTAGTTTCTTTCAGTTTTAGAAGTGCTATAGGCATTTCTTTGTTGAGCTAGACATATAAAGTAAACCCACCTGAATGCAATACATCTTAGTTAACCCCGTTGAGCCTATAAGCTTATTTCTTTGGCAACTACATTGCGAACCTTACCCAATTGTTTGAATAGCTTGCCGTTTGAACTCTCTTACCTCCCAATAAGCACTTGAATAGTAGTGGAAATATGCAAAAGCAAAAGTGTGGGGTGGTGGTTTGGTTTTTGAGTGGAACCATTGAGATAGAGAAAATGTGTGGAATTTTGAAGCATAAAAGAAAGAGCACCATGAAAAAAAAAGTAAAAAAATATGGGTTATAAATAATTATAATGGTTGATAAGTGGTGGCTTGTACAAATTGCACCTAATGGATGGGGTTGTTTTAAACAAATGAGGTGGAGTGTTTGGTTGGTACAACTATGATCTTTAAGTTTAATGTAATTGTATTGAAAGTAATTAGGGAGGTTAGTCACTATATCTAAATATATCCTACCTGTCCCTTAGCCTACATTACAACTAAGTAAAGTCCTATTGATCTTAGACCGAATAGGCTCAATTAGTAAAGTATTACACTACGGGCAAGCCTATGGTGCATCTTTGTGGCATGTGAATGTTCTTTCTGAGAGTGAGTGAATTTTGTCTATCTTAGTTCCTACTTGTTCTAATTATCATAATATGTGGAACAACTCTCTTGTGTGATGTGAGGGCATGTGATTCACGAAGGAAAGGTAAGTCTTAACTCTTGTATAGAGTGGTTTGAGTAAGTGTTGATGTTGCATGGCATAAAAGGTTTGACTCTTGAAGTAAAGGTTGTTCACTACTAGGTACAACTTTTGTAAAATGTTCATGGTGTGAGTTGTAAAGGAAAAGCTTAGGGAAGGAATTTTGATGGAGTGTGGTGGATTGCTCGAAGACTAGCAATGATCTAAGTGTGGGGTGTTGATAATAGGCTATATAGTTGATATTTACACCTTAATATGACCATACTTTGTTGTTGTTTTATATATAAATTTCCAACAAAGTGCTCTAAATAGTGTTCTTTTGTTTAGCATGGAATATTATATGAGAGGAAGCAACATGGAGTATTTTGGAGGCGATAATGTGAAGAAAAATGCCCACTCGAGAAGTACCCAAACACAAAGAAGCATAAATGGCCTGGGCAAGAAGGCCACCGCGACCGCGGTGGCACCGCGGTGAACCGCGGTATATTAACAACCTAAGGCAGAAAGGTCAGCATTCACGGTTGGCCGCGACCGCGGTGCACTGTTCACGCTGCTGGAAAGTTTGAGGACCAAAGTGTAAAATCGGGAAAACTTTTGTAAAACCCTTATATGATTTAGAAGCTCGCCCAATATTGGGCTAAGCTGATTTTTAGACTACTTTTGGAGGCAAGAACAAGAGTGAGAAGATCAACCAAATATTAGAGTTTTTCTATCTCCTTTTAATTCTTGCAATTTTACATTATGAACAATTTAGTAGTTTTCTCTTATTTTGTTATGAGTAGATAAATACTTATCTAGGGTTGATGGAACCAATTGTTGGTTGAAGCTTTGACACAAGTTATTATAATCGAGCCGAATTTATGATATGATTGTTCAACTACATTTTGTATGGTGATTAATTGAATGAGCCCTTAATTAATCGTGTCGAATTACCTTATATTGCTTGAGAAAGAGTATTAGGTTATATAGTTGTTGAACAACACCACTTTTGGGTAATTGAAGAGATTCATTACTTGAACTTAAAAGTGGGTTTAAAGATAACAAATTTTTGGTGGGATAATTTAGAGTAGCACACATATTGTCAGCTAGAGTAGTTCGAGAGAATGCTCTAGTAAATTATTGTAGTTGATCGAGAGATAATTATGATAACCCATAACTCTTAATCCTCATGGAGTATTACAGCGAGATTATAGCGAAAGAGTCAAGACCTAAACTAGCAATTGGGGAAATCACTGCCCTAGACCTTCTTACCATTGAATTATCTTTGTTTTAGCTTACTGTTATTTTTAATAGTAGTTGAAGTAGTTAAACAAAAACCCAATCTTTATTGATCAAAAATCTTGCATCTAGAGATTGATTGAGTTGATAATAATATTGCTGAAGAGTGTAATAGATAGGTTAGTTCCCTGAGGATTCGATTCCGGACTTAAAACCGTATTATATTTGCAGCGACCGCTTAGTCCTTTTTATAAGGCATAGTTGGTCTTTATCAAAAACTTTTAACTTAAATCGAGTCACAGGGAAATCAGCAAACAAGGAAAGAAATCAATCAAACCTATACATAAGGAAGTTTGAAACTAATCAAAATTTGAAAGCCCTTTAGAAGGGAAGTTCAGCACATATAAAGAGTACACAAGTATCAGACATGCGAGGCTGAATTTAGGACAAAGTGAAAGTATCATGCAATTGCAAAAAATAAGTAGATAGTAGACTACAGGATCTTGGTAGTCACATAGGTTAGCAGTGTAGAAGACAGATAGTATCAAATAGCATACAAAAGGTCCAGTGTAAAAGACCTTAGAAGAGTTTAGCAAAAGTCAGAATCATATGAGAGACAAAGATTTCAAAACTCAGTTCAGAGACTCGAAATGGGTCTACAGGAGTTAGGGTTCTTGAAATAAAACCAGTTTCAAGCAAATCACATAGCCAATGGTTTCCAAACTCGGAAGAAACCCCAAATTCTAGGGTTTCTACCATTAATCGAGTGCAGAGATGAGAGGACAAGTAATCAAGTCGAAGCAGGTTCAGAGGTTTCAGAAAGGAACTGAGCCCTTTGACATGTTCCTTCAATAACAGAAACTCATGAGAAACATAGTATAAGAGTAACATGCGAAAAACAGTAGAAGAGCTCAAAGAAAACATAGTAGAAGAAACTAATAACAAACGTAGTAGAAGAGAACTAGTCAAAACACCGTAAAGAAACTAAAAAAACATGGTGGAGGAAACTGATAAGAACATGGTAGAAGAAGCTTAACGAGAACACAGTAGAAAAAACATAGTAGAAGAAACACACAAGAGAAAAAGAAAATCAGATAGACATTTAAAAACCCTAGATCGGAAAATAACGGTTTTGAAAGCATAACTTTTTGAAAAAATATTAGAAAATCGTTTAAAAGCTTAGGGAAAGCATAGATCTGGAACAGATCTAAAGAGATCAAAAAAATTCAAAAGCTAGGGTTTTCAGAGGAACTCAAACGGTGAGAAAGGCTTGGATCTAAGCGAGAGGAGTCGAGGCCAGGCTCGAAACAGACATGACTTGCTGGAGCAGGCCGGAGATGGTCGTAAAGCTTGAAACAACAGAGGTCTGGACCTAGCTCTTCGTGTTCAAGTCATGAAACTTTAGTAACCAAACATGAGGAGCCACAGGAGGCTGGTGGGTGGTGAAAACCACCATGGATTCAGGTCAGAAGGTGGCTGGAGAAGATGAAGGGAACTCATCGGAGAGGAGTGGAAGGGGAAAGGTTCTAGAGAGAACCAGAGATAGAGAGATAGAGACGAGTGAGGAAATTATAGGGGTATTGGGGGGTCGTTTTGAATTAAAATGGTAAGAACGGATGAGGGTCGTTGATCTTTTAGATCAACGGCCAAGATTTAATGTGGTTTTAGGTTGGGTAGGGGTAATTGGGCCTGGGTCAGGTAATCTGATTAGGAATTGGGCTGGGTATTAGATTTAATTAGGCCAAATTAAAAGGCCAAATGTGGCTATAAGTTAAATAACCCCTTTTTCCCCTTTAATTTATAAAAAATAATAAACAAATTTCTAGAAACAAACTAAAAGCACTAAAATAATTTATAATATATAATTATCAATCTAAAAATATAAAAATCCCATTTTATTAACACGAGACGGATTTAAACCTAAAAATGGCTAATATTGAAATTATACAATTTTATCCCTAAAAATACCAAATAAATTTGTAAAAATGTGTGAAAAATATTTTAGCTATATTTTAATATAATCATGAGAATCCAATAAATAAATCACCAAAAATAATTTTGGGGACAATTATTGGATTTTTGTTGATAAGAAACAGAGTAGTAAATTGACTTAAAAATCTTTGAAAAATTAAGGAAAAATAATAGGACCTTGGGACATGCATGTTATTTTGAAAGGTATTTTACATATAAAAAATATAGGGAAAAATTGGGTATCAACACCTATCTAAAGGCATTCAAGGAGCTCAAAAAGAAGTTGGTGGCTTCCCCTATTATTGCGGCACCGGATTAGTCCTTACCATTTGAAATTATGTGCGATGCAAGTGACCATGCAATTGGGGCAGTGCTAGGCCAGCGAAAGGACAAAATATTTTACTCCATCTACTATGTGAGTGAGACTCTTGATGATGCACAGCTGAATTACACCGCCACTGAAAAGGAGTTGTTGGCTGTTATGTGGGCCTTTGAGAAATTTCGGGCATACTTAGTGGGAAAAAAGCCATAGTCCATACTGATCATGCGGCAATCATGTATCTATTTACAAAAAAAGAATCCAAAGCTACATTGATGTGTTGGGTATTGTTGTTGCAGGAATTTGATGAAGAAATACGAGATTGGAATGGAACAGAAAACCAAGTAGTCGACCATCTATCAAGGCTGAAGAATCATGAGCATGTGGAGGAAGGTGGACAAATTAAGGAGGCATTTCCTAATGAGCTACATCTTGCTATAACTAAAGACCTTCCCCAATGGTATGCGGACTATGTGAATTATCTTGTGAGTGAGGTACTTCCCCTTGAAATTGGATTTATAGCTAGAAAGAGATTTCTACATGATGTAAACTTCTACTACTAGGATGAGTCATTCTTCTAAAAACAGTGTGTTGATCAGTTGATGAGGAGGTGCATTTCAGAAAAGAAGGTGGAAATAATGTTGTTTGATTACCATTCTTCGCCTTATGAGGGACATCATTGAGGCGATATGACAGCTGCAAAGGTTCTACAATTGGGGTTCTTTTGGCCAACATTGTTCAAGGACGCACATGCATTTGTTAAGAAGTGTCATCAGTGTCAAAGAATAGGGACAATCACAATGAGGCATGAGATGCCTTTGAATCACATCCTAGAGGTAGAGATTTTTGATGTATGGGGGATAGACTTTATGAGATCGTTCCTATTGTCCAGGGGGAAACAAATATGTCTAGATAGCAGTTGACTACATGTCAAAATGGGTAGAGGTGATCGCATTGCCAACCAATGATGCCAAGGTAATAGCTGTTTTAGTGAAGAAGAACATATTCTCAAGGTTTGGGACTCCACGCGCTTTGATTAGTGATGAAGGGACACATTTTTGTAATCGGTTATTGAATAACATTCTAGCTACATATGGGTCCGCCACAGAGTTGCCACGACATATCATTCGCAAAAAAATGGACAAGTTGAGGTGTCCAACAGAGAAATAATCAAATATTAGAGAAGACAATGAGTATGAATATGAAGGATTGGGCTGCAAAGTTAGATGATTCCTTGTGGGCATATAGAATTGAATACAAAACACCAAGTGGGGCGTCGATGTATAAGCTTGTTTATGGGAAGGCATGTCACTTGTCTATTGAACTTGAACACAAGGTGTACTACAATTAAAACGTTGAATATGGACATTGAAGTCGTGAGCGAGAAGAGACTCTTGCAGTTGAATGAGTTAGATGAATTCAGGCTGCATTCTTATGAAAATGCTAAGTTTTACAACGAGAAGACAAAAGGATGGCATGACAAGCGTATCAATACACGTCATTTCGAACCTTTCCAATAGGAAATATTGTTCAATTCTAGGCTCAAGTTGTTTCTTAGGAAGTTTAATATCGAGGTGGTCAGGTCCATTTGAGGTGGTGAGAGTCACTTCTTATGGTGCAATTGAGTTGCGCGCTTTAAATGGTGCAAGAAATTTTTTAGTAAATGGGAAAAGAGTTAAGCACTATTAGGGAGGAATCATTGATTATGAGAAGTCCAAGGTAGTACTCTATAAAGAGTGAGCAAGGCCTTGCGTCGACGTTAAATCAGGCGCTTGTTGGGAGGCAACCCAATTTTGTTGCTCTCATAGCTTAGGTTTTTTTTTTAGTTAGAGTAGATTAGAGTTTTTATTTTCTTGGTAGGCATAGAAATCATAGATAGGATGGTGTGAGGTATGTTAATTGGATATATAAAGTATTCGAGGGAGGGGGGATTAGGGACTTCATTCAAAAAAAGGCGAAATTCGGCAGAACGGCGCACAGGCCAGTGCCCAGCGCTACCTGGGCGCAGTTTACAGTGTTTTCAACTCCCCTAGCTCCAAGCCTAGTGTGGAGCACTGGGCTGGGGGCAGGTAAGTATTGAATTTTTTTTTGTTTTTTTTTACTTGTTTATTAACCCATTCCCATAAATCCCGACCCAAATATCCATTTCTAACTCACCCCTTAACCCATTTCCTAATACTCATACCATCCCCCCTTAAATTAAAACAAACTCTAACCCCTTAACTCTAATTTCCCCCTTTCACCTGTCACACTCTCTCTCTCTCTCTCTGCCCGCGATCCCTTCCCCCTCCCTCTAAATTTCCCAAGTTTTTTCTCCTACTTTTATCTTCAATCATCAAGGTATATTCTCTCTTCTCAATTATTTTTATTTTGTAAGTAAGTTCCCCATTCCCCTTCCTAAATGCCCAAAACCCCAAGTCCCCATTAGGGCTTTTTTAGAACTCTTGTTTATGGTGAATGTCTTATTGAGCAATGAAATTAGTTAACAAAACATGAGTGTTGTATTATATACGGATTAGTAAACTAGAATTCTCTCTACTTCGTTCAAACTTGGGAGGGCCACCATGCTCCACCATTGTTAACAAAGTTGCACCCACTTCATTCACACAATGTATTTGATAAAATATTTGAATTAGTACTTTGTGCACCGGTGAAGTCTGAGTAACCGAGTGTAGTTGTATGTGATATCAGGCTAAGTATGGGGTGTTTGGGGTGGTTTTACATAATTCGAAGCTTGGCTTTAATGTGCACATGTCTCTCACACCATGTATATTGTATTATGTATGTGTGTAGAACTTTGTTAGAATGCGCTAATATAATGTAGTAGTTGTAGAGATTAAGGATAATGTGCCACTTGCTTGCATTAAGGATAAATCAATTCGACATGATCGACCACTTGATTTATGTAGCATAGATAGTGGATTATAATCATGCGGCACAGGGAAGTCTTGAGTATTCATTTTCTTGTGGTGCAATACTTGTGCGTTTAACACTAAGATTGTGAGTCTATTACAATGAGCCTTCGGTTTTAAGTATGGGGTCATCTTTGACTCTCACGATAACCTTAGGCAGATTTCTTAATTCATTCTCACATTCATGCTTATTTCTGTTGTAGGTTGCTATGGCTCGTGATAGTGCGAACAAGGGCAATGGATTAGGAAAGTCCTCAACCACTGCTCCCGCTCCCAAAATGCATAAGAAAGGAGAAAGATCATCTACGCAAGCGAAAGGGAAACAAGTGGCCGACAGATTGAAGAAGGCACCATTAGGACCGAGGCCTCCGTTGGATCTAGTTCATGAAAATGCCATCCAATGTCACAAGGACTTCGTGCCATACGGGGGATACGTCTCTAAGATGGGTATTAATGTAAAAACTTTGGAAAAGAACTTCCCGGATGTGCTTGCCCAGTTACGAGAAATGAAAATGGATAAATTCCTAGAGTGCCCCGGCCAAGCAAATTTGAGCATGGTTTGAGAACTGTATGCCTATTGGAATATGGACTTGTTCACATCATGGGTCCATGGAAAGGAGGTGCCAATGGATAGGCGGTCTTTATGTGAATTAGGAGTTGATAACTCTAATCCTCGGAGGCTACAAAAAAATTTCAAATGCCCAAGCTACCGAGTGATACATCACACTCTTTATGGTGGCGATTCGAATTCCAAGTGGACCAGAACTAACAGCGATGCCCATCTTGAGATGATCCGCTTCAATTTCAACAAGATGGCCAAGGCATGGAAAAATTTTGTGTAGGCCAGACTCATGCCAGTTGAGCACAATAGTGAATACACTCAAGCTCGAATGTGTGTGATATTCTTTTTGATGACTGGGTGACCCATCAATGTGGGTAAAATCATGCTAGGGGATATGGACCGCACACGATTTGGGCGGAAGATCAAGAGATTCATCTTTGGCAACTTGCTCACATAATATATGATGTCCTGGGAGATGCCTGAATACCCCGGTTATGATGAGGTTATGGAGGCTCCTAAGGGATTGATGGACATTACATCTTTGTTGGAGACTACATCTACCTTAGCCAAGCGACACGAAATGAGAGGGACGATAACTTCAATATGTATCTCTATAACTCCTTAAATGTGATCATGAGCAGGATGGGTGTATCGGACGAAGAGCGTATGCATTTACGCAATGATTTGTCCAGTTCTTCCCAAAAGGTATTGGGGATTGCACCAGGCAGTCAAGTTCACCCGTCAGAGGATGAGAATACTCACAAAGGTTCTGACACTGAGGATGAGATTGGTGATGGAAGTCACGGGGCCCATGGCTTTGGTGCCCCTAGGAGCTGATGATGATGATGAGCCTGGAGCTGCGACTGTCAGGCATTATGAGGAGTAGGAATCCAACTAGCAGGAAGTTTTTCTTTTCACCCTACTTTGCTTTACTCTCTTACATGCATCCGGAACTATGAATATGCTAAGTGTGGGTGGGGAAACTACTTATTGTGATGTAAATTGTATAAATATTTTTCCTTTTATTAGTTTTTTAAGGAATACGTAGTATACTTAGTCTAGTTTTAGAAGAAAAGAATACAAAAATAGAAAAAAGAAAAATAAAAAATGCCCGGCCTTTTCCCGATGATGGATCTTTTGGACAATTTTTTTGAGGGATTAAAGTTCGATAAAAAATACCAAAAAGATATTTTTAGGATAGTTAGGTAACATCCCTTGGTTTTTCTTTGGGCATCGGTTCTTTTCCAAGGGTGTAGCTCGAACCGGGTACTTTATTTTAATTTTAGTACTAGGTTAGAGAAAATTTGAGTTGCTCTGAGATACCTACTGATGTGTTTGGTGCTGACACATTAGGTTATGACATGCACTCTGTATCCCCATACATTTTATTTGAATTGTGATGCCTGAGTAAAATAAATAGCCTACTATGTGACGCCTCTTCTCGATTGTTTGACTTGTATGCCACATAGTGCAATATTAATTAAAATTTCTCAATTATATGTGTTTGCTTGACTGGAGAGTTAAACAAAACCATCTCGAGTGAGTTATGTGCAATGTGTGTGTTAGGATTTGTGATTTTCTGTGTTATCCTATGTAGTCTAGAACTTACCTCGTTTGTTAATCGAAGCAAAATCATTAAGTTGTGCTAGTCTAGGAGATGACGTAGATGTTTCTTGCTTGATCATAGATGTGTTTGTCACTCAAAAATAAAAAAATTCTCGTTGCTAGCCCATTTGAGCCTATAGACCTTTGCTTTGCCACCCACATTACAAGTCGTATCCCAATTTTGTTCTTAATTTGAGATGTTGAACCTTTACCTCATAAGCTACTTAGTCTTTAAAATAATTAAGGTAAGAGATTGTGGAGTAGCTCTCGAGTGGAACCATGAAAGGCCCGTAAGGTGCACTAAAGTTGTGAAAAAAGGTCATTAGCCGATGAACCTTAATGTATGGAGGGTGTGTAGAAAAACAGAACAAAAAGAGAAAAAGAAGAAAAAAATTGCAAGAAAGA
Source organism: Nicotiana tabacum (assembly GCF_000715075.1). Classification (NCBI taxonomy): domain Eukaryota; kingdom Viridiplantae; phylum Streptophyta; class Magnoliopsida; order Solanales; family Solanaceae; genus Nicotiana; species Nicotiana tabacum. Next base: position 18,097,386 of record NC_134087.1, on the reverse strand, counting down.
AGGGAAAAATGATAGTTCAAATAATGTAGAAAAATACAAACCTCCTAATCTTACTAATTCGTGCTAGTGGGAATATAGAAGTGCTTATTTGAAAAGGAGCTATGTTGGATATGGTTTGTGGCGAGTGAATTGGTTGAGAAGAACATATGCTCGATTTGTGAGTGTAGTGTATTAAAGTGCGTAAGAAGGTTATTCATTATTCCTAAATGTATCATACCCATCCCTTAGCCTACATTACAACCTTAAAGTCCTAATTGATCCTAGATTTGGTTGGCTTAGATTAGTAGAGATGTATACTACAGGTAAGCTTATGTTACGACTACGAGATGCACATGAATTCTTTGTGAGAGTGAGCGATTTTTTGTCCAAATTGTGTGATGTTCTTAAATTATGTTCAAAGGTATACTTGAATGTGTAGACTATTCTATATTCACTCTTTTGTTTGTTGGTGAGGGCACATGATCTCATGAAGAATTAATAATGTTGTAAACTTCTTTTGTTGGGTGAGTGCGCGATTTGAGGATGCTTAGTGGTAATGAGTCGGCTCTTGAGGTAAGGTGGTGACGGATAGGTTGTTTGAATTGATTGAATTGAAATACTTATACTTGTGCATGTTTAAAACCACTAGTGGATTCAGGATTTATAGGTCGTGGGTGCTTCACTGATTTTAGTTTAAATTCTAAATGGCCAAACGCGGTCATAGTGGGTGCTCATGGTCAATTAGTGAAGTTTTTAGGTATTATTTATGAATATATTATTGTAATGACCCGACCGGTCATTTCATGAGTTACCGCTCCATTTTTTCCATTTTTGCTTCTTGTTGTTTTGTCAGCTGTATTATATGTTATCGGGTTGATTGGTCAGGTTCAGAGAGATTTTGGTAAGGTTTGAGACACTTAGTCTCTTTTGAGTAAGCTTAAGTTGGAAAAGTCAACAGGATATTGACTCATGTGAAAAAAGGCTCGGATGTGAGTTCCGATGGTTCGGATAGCTTTGAGAGGTGATTTGAGACTTAGGAGCGTGATCGAAATGTGTTTTGGAGGTACGGAGTAGATTTAGGCTTGAATTGGCAAAATTGGAATTTTGGCGTTTTTCGGTTGATAGGCGAGATTTTGATATATGGGTCGTAATGGAATTCCAGGAGATGTAATAGGTCCGTTGTGTCATTTGGGATGTGTGTGCAAAATTTCAAGTCATTCGGATGTGGTTTGATAGACTTTTTGATCGAAAGTAGAATTTGGAAGATTTTAGAATTCTTAGGCTTGAATCTGATGCAAATTTGGTGTTTTGAGGTTGTTTTGAGTGTTATGAAGGTTGGAACAAGTTTGAATGATATTACGGGATATGCTGGCATGTTTGGTTAGGGTTCCGAGGGCCTCGGGTGAGTTTCGGGTGGTTAAACGGATCATTTCAAGTTGAGGAAAATTGCAGAAATCTACTGTGTGTGTTGCAGACCTTTTGGCCTTCGCGTTCGCGAAGGGTTAGGAAGTGAGGTTGGAAGATTGGCCTTCACATTCGCGAAGGAGGTCCCGCATTCGGAAAGGGCTGGTTCATGATTCACCGCGTTCGCAAAGGATTGAGTAGGCTGAAACATCGCGTTCGTGATGGGGTGATCGCGTTCGCGTAAGAGAATTTTTGGTCAATGGTATTTTGTGCTTCACGAACGCGAGGCTATGACCGCGTTAACGAAGAAGGATTTCAAATCGCTGGGTAGAATGTTTAAAAGGCCATTTTCGCGATTTTTGGCCTAAGTGCACCATTTTTTACTCGGTTTTGGAGCTTTTTGAGAGAGATTGAAAAGGGAATAAAAGAGAACTTATTGGAGGTAAGAATTATGGACTTAATACTCGAAATTATTTGTGATTTCTACCTAATTAAACATGAAATTTGGGGGATTTGAAGCATAAATTGGGGAGTTAGGGCTTGGAAACTTGAGAGCTTAATCTAGGGATTTGAGGGGCCATTTGTGGTCGGATTTTGGTAGTCTTGGTATGTATGAACTCGTGGGAGGATAAGGATTCCGTTGATGTGATTTTTATCGAATTTCGAGATGCGGGACCAGGGGTCGGGTTGGACCAATTTCGGAATTTTTGGTATAATTCGACTATTTTCGCATGGGCTTCACTCCCTTAGCATATTCTAATGTTATGAGTCTGATTTTGGGTAGATTAGGCGCGAGTTAAGGCCTAGGCGAGAGGAAAAGGAGTCGTGGAGTAGTAATTCATCCGGTTTAAGGTAAGTAACCATTGTAAATCTGGAACTGAGGGTACAAACCCCGGTATTTCGTATTGTTTTGATAAATGAGGTGACGCACATGCTAGGTGACGAGCGTGTGAGCGTGCACCGGTAGGGATTGTGACTCGGTCCGTCCCGTAGCGACTATTAAGCCGCGTATTTGATTTAAAATCTTATAATATTCCATAGTTTAGAGGTTGATACTATATTATGGGATGTATGCCACGTTTGGGGCCTCGTGCCGACCTGTTGAGACCCTTAAGGGCATTTTTACTATTTTCCTCACTCTATTTGTTTGAAAGCATATCCTCAGTCATGTTTTACCTATTTATTGCTTAAAACTAGTTTTTATCACTCTATTTCTTAAAAATGTGAAAACTGGTTGGACTGAGTTTTCCTGATTTCCACTGCTATGCCCGAGGGGCTGTGAGATTAATGACTGAGAGAGGTTTAGGACCTAATGGTGAGGATTATATATATATCGGGCTGCATGCCCGCAGCAATATTTTATATATATATTGGATCGGGTTGCGCCCGCAGCGATATGACGTTTGGGCTGTAGGAGCCTCTCGGAGTCTGTACACCCCTAGTGAGTGTAGTCGACTATAAACTATGGATTGGGCTGCACGCCGCAGTGATTATTATGATTAATACTATTATGAGATATTATTGAGCCTGAGTGCTGAGTATGGGTACTTAGTGACGAGAGCTGAGTCACGAGTGACTGTGAGACTTGCCCGAGAGGCTATATTTATGAGTGATACCTTGCCCGAGGGGCCCATTCTTTGTTGATTTCACTCTTCTTTTATAATGAGCCTCTGTTGAAAGCTGCTAAGTAAATGATTTCAAAGTATTTTAATTGAAACTGAAGTTTTTACGAAGTAACTAACTTTTAAACTATTGATATTGTGTTGTGTACTCCTATATATGATTTTTATCTGCTCGTCACTGCACTCAGACCTTATTTACTTTAGTTACTTACTGAGTTGGCGTACCCACGTTACTCCCTGCACCTTGTATGCAGATCCAGGTGCCCGAGCGGCAGAGTGAGGGTCCCCAGCATTTTTTGGAGCTTACCGGAGACTGCAAAGTAGCTGCATGGCGTCCGCAGCTCTGCTTTCCTCCTTCCTATCCTTGTTTTTCCGCATTTTTTAGACTTATTATGTAATAGACACTCGGACTAGTTGTATTTAGAGGCTCTAGACTCGTGACACTAGATTGTTGGGCTGTGTTATTTTAATGTTTTACCGTTTTTCGCACATTTTGGTGATTTAAATATTCCTTATGAAAAAAACTTAGACTTAATTAATGTTAGAAAAATATTTTTATTAAAAGAGATTTACTGTGGATATTTGATTGGGTTGGCTTGCCTAGTATTGTGATAGGCGTCATCACGACCGGGTAATTTGGGTCGTGACAAGTATATAATTTGGCCAAAGCCAATGGGTGCTTCAGCACCCATATGTCCAAAGGCGGATCTGTCACTGCTTAAAACGGGAAGAATGTGAAATTTGTATATTCATGCTTGATTGTTGGTATCGATCATAGTCAAGGGTAGAGTGTATGGTTAAAAAATTGAAGTGCTCCTCTCTAGTTGATATTTATACGTTGTTGGGGTGTAGTTGATAGTCTCATTGCTCGAGGACGAGCAAGAGTCTAAGTGTGGGGTGTTGATATATATATATATATATATATATATATATATATATATATATATGTGTGTGTGTGTGTGTGTGTGTATGTATATATATCTTATTAACAAGGAGAAAGATATCGACACTACCAATGGAGAAAAGCTGCTCTACATTCAAGTAGTTCTAATAATAGAATAGAGGAGAAGGGGAGTTGCAACTTGGATGGGGTGGGGGATGGAGGGTGGGGGTCTTCCCACCCCATATTAGTGACTGTGAAAGGGAAGAAAGAGAATCCAATTTTTGTGTATCACGTAAAAAACTCTTACCAATATCACTAGATTATAATTTATAAGTAGGTATGGGTGGACCTCACAATGCAAAGCCCTCTTTGGTTTTCCAAGTCTTTGACTTGTAAAATGAATAACAAATGTTTGTTCGGCAGATCTAAGATTTTAATTTTATAACTTTTAAATTTTAGAATGCCGATTTTAAGTATTAATAAATGGATTATAAATTTCATATTTGTACATACTTATTAAATTTCTTAACAAATATACATTGTTTAAACAAAAATTATTGGGTTCTACCGAACATATAACCAAACTTCTAGCTACGCCCCTTGCTAAGGGAAGTATGCCGTTGAAGTCTTAAAGCACAAAGAGTTTGACCTTATGACAAAGTATATCTTTAACACAAAGTTCGAAAGTTTGAGAATGCATACACTTATAAAAGCAATATTTAATTTGTCAGTCTGTAGAGGGGGATGAGGTTTCTAGTGGAGGGGCTAAGATTACTAAATGGAAGGTGGAGGGAATTAAGGCCATTAACCGAGCCAAAATAATACTGTCTCCGATCCACTTTAATTGATTTTTAACTATTTTACATATATTAAGAAAAAAAAATTTAGCATTAATTAACAATAAAATTGACCATATTAATTTTAATTTACTCATTGGTACTATAATAAATACCCATATGCACTTTACTTCAAGGACAAGTTTGAAAAAAGAAATTAATTCCTTCTTGATATCTTGAAAAATTAAATATTGTGGACAATAAAAAGTGCAATAAAATTAATTAAAGTGGACCGAAAGGAATAGTATATATATACTAACAAAGAGTGACATATATAAACAACTTTGGGGTCGTTTGGTTGGAAAGATGTTATCCTGGGATTAATTATCCCGAGATTAGTTATTCCACCTTTTCATGTGGATAAAATAGTACTACAATCCCCGGATAATTATTCCCGGAAATCACAATTTTCTCTCAACCAAGTATATGATAAACTCTTTTTAAATTTAATTCCGAAATTAATTATTCCTTATCTCTCGTACCAAACTGCCCCTTACGGGATGAGAAATGGCTAGCGTAGGCAGGGCCTCTGGCCACTGAAGTACATTACCAAACTAGAGGGGTCTTTTCTTGTCTGCGCTTCCTTCATTCAATTCCACTGGCCTTGTATTCAATTGCTACATAAAAAGCCACGCAAAGTTTAGCAGAAACGCTATAATTGGAATGGTATAGTGTTGTACATAAATTTTTTCATGAACATGTCTAAAATTTTCGGTTACACACTTAAGCTTTGCGACTAAATTAATTTAGTCTTATATATATATATATGAGCTCAGCAAAATGGTCTTTTTTGATTTCTTATTTAGTATTTGGTACTTAGTTACTTACATTAGAACTCCGACTAATTCGAACTTGGGCTCTGATTAAAGGTAAGGAATCATATTTATCCCACCATTCACCACCGGAGAATAGTTGACTCATATGCACTAGTTGTAGGTTCTTGATTCGAAGAGATTCAAATGCTAATCATCTGAGTTTTGTTAATTAAGCCTCTTCTGTCTCATGATTAATGATCTAGGTCCAAGATGTTGCATGTCCCACAACCACAACAAAAAAAATCTTAATTTAACGGATTAGTTACTTAATAAATGATCACTTGCCTTTTTGTGCGGGTAAAATTGGAAATTTTAGTTAAATTATTTTTAAATTAAAAATATGATCATTCTTTTTGAAATGGATTTAAGAGAAAATAAGTTCACATAAACTGAAACGGAGAAAGTATTTCAATTCTCTAAACATTAACAAAAGTTTTTAATTCTGAAAAAACATTTTATCATAATATTCTCCATTTCTATATGTAATGATATTCGATCTAGAGATCTCATCCAGTTGAACTTGCAAAACATAATATAAACCAACAATGACAATACAAAAGGATAAGGAATCAGCAACTTCCATATTTATATTTTTACTGCTACTTATACTTTAAAATAAAATATTGATGTGATGTCTTTGCATGACATAAACCTTTTTAGTAATTGTTTGTTAGAAGAATCTAGAAGCTAAGAGAATCAAAACGGGAAGAAATGAAATCTCTAATTTTCATTCATGTTCTTTAATGTACAGTAGTGTGTATATATACTCTGTAGCTCCTAACTATATACTATAGCTCCTAACTGACTCAAAAAAAAGTTCACGTAAATCACATGTGACTTCAATACTCTCCCTCAAGCTGGAGGATGGTATACATCTAACACTCCTAGCTTGGATAACAGATAATGGTGTTGAGTTGGACCTAACCCCTTTGTAAAAAGATTAGCTAGTTGATGTCTGCTTCCCAAATATTCTGGTTGAATCAATCCTTTCTTGATCTTCTCCCTAATGAAATGGCAGTCAATCTCGATATGTTTCGTTCTCTCATGATATATTGGATTATCTGCAATTTGCATTGCGGCTTTACTGTCACTGAACAATTTAACTGGTGTTGATATATCAGCACTCAATTCTTTCAGCAGACCCTCTAGCCAAACTACTTCAGCTACAGCTGCTGCCATGCTTATGTATTCAGCTTCAGCTGAACTTCTACTTATGGTTTGTTGTTTCTTGGACTTCTAGGATATCAAAGACTCCCCTATCTTGATTGCATAGCCTGAACCTGATCTCCTCGTATTTGGGCAAGTAGCCCAGTCTGAGTCACAGAAGGCTGCCATATTTCCTATATCAGTTCCCCTTTTTAAGAGTACACCTTGTCTATGTGACCTCTTAATGTACCTTACCAATCTCAAAGCTGCATTCCAATGTGACAATTTTGGATTTTGCATGAATTGGCTCAGTACTTGCACTGCAAAACTGATGTCTGGTCTGGTGTTAGTCAAATATAGCAGCTTCCCCATCAATCTTTGATAACTTCCAACATCTGTCAATTGCTCATCATCAGATCTTCCAACACGAGTGTCATACTCAACAGTTGTAAGTTTATGGCTGACCTCTAGTGGTGTAGTAATAGGCTTGGACCCACTCAAACCAATATCTTCAAGCAATTTCAAAGCATATTTTCTCTGATTAAGCAGAATCCCAGACTTAGATCTTAAAACTTCAATTCCTAGGAAGAATCTCAACCTTCCTAGGTCCTTCACTTTAAACTTGTTATGAAGGGTGTCCTTGGCTTCTTCATTCATCTTCATGTTGCTCCCTGTGATAAGAATATCATCTACATATACTAATATTATGACTATATCATCTCCATATCTCTTTGTGAATAAAAAGTGATCATAAGAACTCTGCTTATAGCCTGCTTCTACCAAGGCATCAGTGAGCTTGATGTTCCATTGTCGTGAAGCCTGTTTCAAACCATAAAGTGATTTAAGTAGCTTGCATATCTTATGTTCCCCCTGTCTTTGAAAACCTTGGGGCAAATCCATGTATACCTCTTCAAACAAATCTCCTTGTAAGAAAGCATTATTGACATCCATTTGTGAAAGATCCCAATCTCTTGAGGATGCAATAGCTATCACTGTTCTCATTGTTACCATCTTTACAACTGGTGAGAATGTTTCATGATAATCCAAACCTTCTTGTTGTGTGTACCCTTTTGCCACTAACCTGGCCTTGTACTTGTCTATTTCTCCATTAGCTTTGTACTTGACTTTATATACCCATTTAGATCACACAGCTTGTTTACCTACTGGGAGATCAACAATTTCCCAAATGTGATTGTCCTCCAAGGCAGTTATTTCCTGCCTCATGGCTTCTATCCACTTCTCATTTGAGATGCCTTCTTAAAGCTTCTTGGTTCTGCAACAATTGAGACAAGACTAATGTAGGATTGATAGGACTTAGGAAGATGATCATTGTGAGCACGTGATTTTTGCCCTATATGAGAATTACTCCCAAAAAATTCAAAATAAAATAATTTTCCTTTGTGTGCAATTTTTGAATTTTCGTGGCATTTTTTTGGATAATTATTTGTATATTTGTCTGTGCATGTTTATTTGTTATATTAATAAAAAATATAAAAATATGTCGCATTTGCATTTAATATTTAATTCTACAGTTAGGAGTAATTAAGTTTGTTTTACAAAATGAAAAAATCATAAAAATATGTATTTTGCATTTTTAGCATTTAAAATCCAAATTGTGTGATTTTATCGTTAATTGCTATATAATTGTGTGTTAATTGTTATTAGGAGCTAATTAGTATTTTTAGATAATTTTGAGTTTTATAATTTAATCTTAACATTTTAGCTTTATTAATTAGGAAATTGAATAAATAGAAAAGAACAAAAATAGACGAAAATCGGATTGGGTCTCTTCTTCAAAATTTTAAACCACAGGCCCAAAGAACCGAACCCATACCGGGTAAACCCGACCCAGTCCGCCCCATAACCAAACCACTCGCCCAACCCCTTTTTCTTCATTTTCATTTTCATTCCCCCCCCCCCCAAACCCTAAACCTAAAAACTACCCGCCCTGCTCCCTCTTCATCCTCTCCAAACACCCCAAGCTCCCATCCAATGGCTGCCCTCCCCGGTCATCCCCTTCACCTCCCTTCTCGTCGACACACACACACACACACACAGCATGAACATCCTCATCCATCTCCCAACAGCCACACCATCCATGGCTGCCCCTCAAGCTCGTCCATGGCTCAAGCTTGTCCAGAGCGCTGCAGCCCACGACCAGCAGCTCCAGTGGCGACCATCAACAGTCCGTCGAGTTCCAGCCATCGACAACCAATAGCCAACCTCCATCGTCTTCATCGTCACCACCCTCCAGCTCCACCATTGTCCAACGACAGCCATGAATGACCAGCTCCATCGACGACCTCCCCTTCCGCTTCGTTTTCACGTCGCAACACACACACACAGAGCTCCACAGTCTGTCGACGTCCAGCTCTGACACCCAGTCCATCGATCTCCAGCAGTCCCACGACCTGAAACAGTCGTCCCCCAACTTCGTCTCCAAACACTAGCCATCCGAGAATCAGTGTCAAGTTCGTCGAGTTGCAGTGCGTCGAGGTTCCGTTCGAATCCGTGTCTGTTAGTCGAGCATCGAAACAGTGTTGTGAACAAAGCTGTGTTTTGCCAGAGGTTCAACATTGTTCGACGTCGGATCGTTAGCATAAAGGTCAGCCATAGCTCGTTCGCGAATTTTTGTTGCTTTTTCTTTGGTTTTGATAAAATTTAGCATGATAAAATTTAGCATAGATCGTTAGCATGATATGTGTTTTCATTTTTTTGATAAAATTTTTACAAATATGTGTTTTCATTTTTTGATATGTGTTTTCAAGCAGAGTTCAACAAATATGTGTGTTTACATTTTTTTGATAAAATTTTTGCATGATATTCCTACTGCATATTCGTTGAAATTATGTGTGTGTGTGTGTGTGCGTTTTGACGGCTTTCCTACTGTTTTGAGTTCGATTGATGATCAAGTTTAGTGATTGAAATCTGCTTGCTTATTCCATTAAGTTTGTTCTAATATGAATCTGACTCTGTTGTTAATTCATGAATCTTGTTCCATTAGGACTTTGTTTAGTGAGTTCGTTCATTCAGAGTTTGATTATTAATATGGTTAATTGGTTAGATGAATTGGTTATAGCTATTGTATTTTGGTTAGAATTGATTAGGCGAATTGGTTATAGCTGATGGGGATAGAATGGTAAATTGCAGTATTTTCAGGGATAGAATGATAACTTCAGTAGTCTCAGGGGGCATTTTCAGGATTTTAAATGAGTCTTAAAAATAATTAATGAGTGCTCTGTCCACTAAGTATTAAATAATATTAAAATAATGCATAAAATAATACGTAATGGGGGATAAGACATAATGGAGTGAAAATAATGCATTTGTTTAATATGGTGGGGGACAAGACATAATGGAGTGGGAATAATGTATTTGTTTAATATAGTGAGGGACAAAACATGTAGGCATGGGGAACAAGGGAATTAAATAAGAAAAAACATTAAGTAGTGGGGGCAAGGCATGCAATTATGGGAATATTTCGGGTTAGTGGTTCAAGACAAGAGTCTTGGTTATAAATAGAGTCATTTTTTTTACACATTGGAAGAGGATGATAAGAAGAAATAGAGGAGAAAGTTGAGAGAGTTGACTGAATTTTGAGAAATCAGAATTTGAGTGCAAAAAGAGAAAAACAAGCTGAACTTTTACTTGAATAATTTCATGTTGCTTTTCCTTGAGTGTTATTCAAAAATCAGTAAACTACTGCGTCTTTATCCGTCTCTCTTCTGCTTTGACTGCGATTGCATTCTGGTACTGCTGGTTTTCAATTTGTTACTGGGTTATTCTACTGGTCGTTACTGGTTTTGCTGTGTTGCTAAACCTGTTGTTGCTGTGTATTTACACTACTGCTGCTTCTACTGATCTTCATCTTCTTTCCTTTCTTTCCAAATACCAGGTACACAAACTGATACACTAGTTCATCTTGTAAGCTACTCGAAGCATGAATGCAAAAATGGGAAAGATTTGAAGCTGTAGTTTATTGTAGTCTTTTCTTTCTTTTACTGTCTGTACTTAGAACATTCTATGCGCTGCCCATGTAAACTCTGGTTATATACTGAATCTCGGTTGTATATATGTTAGCTAGTTGCCTTCACTAGAATCAGGTAGTTGTTGGTTATGTATAACATGGGCACTATCCTATAGCAGTTTAAGTTGTAAACTTCTTCCCCGTAGGTTTTTAGTTTAAAAGGACTAATAGTGTAGTTGTAACATTCTGCTAGTTCAATTTGTTTGATTAAACAGCATGTTCCAAATACACATCAGGCCTTAGAATGATTACTCAATAGTTCAAACTATTTTAGTTAACAACTTGCTCATCTAAATTCGTTAGAAAACGGGTTTCATTAGGTATCACTTTCATTTCGGATTCTTAAAGTTTGAACATGTGTAGAATTATTTAGCTAAGCCCAACATCTGAATAAGGATGGCACAAGTCCAGTTTTACCCCTTATCCAAATCTCAACGGTGTCGGAATGTATCAACAACCATGGGTGCATTGATTGCGACGTGGTTCGAAGATCCATTTCCACGACGTTGCAATTCTATAAAAATAATAATAAAGCGATTTTAAACTTAATAAAAGCACACAGGTTATAACATGTATTAAAATCAGATATTTAGCCATTATAACAATTTAAGCCACCGTGCTAGAACCACGGGATCTGTGGGTGCCTAACACCTTCCCTCGGGTCAACAGAATTCCTTACTTAGAATTTCTGGTTCGCAGACTTCATTTGGAAAGTCGAATATTTTCCTCGAATTGGGATTCAAGATAAACCGGTAACTTGGGACACCAAAAGCCAAACCTTTCCAAAGTGGCGACTCTAAATTAAATAAATAATCTCATTTTCGAATAATGTCACTTAAATTGGAAAAACTCCCTCACGCATTTATCCTTCGGGGTAGGCGCGCAAAAAGGAGGTGTGACAGCTCTGGCGACTCCGCTGGGGACGAACCCAGAATCTCTGGTTCAGGGTTCAAGAATTCGAGCTTAGGATAATTGTTATATTTGGCTTTATTATCTGATCTTTATTACATGTTTTGGCATAACGTGCTAAATGTTGCCTTTTACCGCTTTGATATTATCTGACCTGTATATAAACTGTGCCGAAACCCTCTTCTCATCTTCGGGGATGTGCTTGCTGGTCGAGACTCCCTATTCTGTTAGTGTCATCCCCTAAAATAAGAAAGAGGCCGGACAAGTTACAAAGTCGGACGATCTCGCGGGTCCCCGGTACGTAGCCCCCTCCTCGACTCGAGTTGTCCGCTCGGGTACACAGTATAGAACAAATACCCAGGTTACTAACCTAGAATAACTCAGTTTCATGCCGGATCCTAGTAGGAACGTTTGTTTGCATCATGTGCATTTGACTTTGGAGGCTCAACACAGGGGTTGGGTCTGTCTAGGACAGATGTACCAAAATGACAAAAGACCATTCTGATGCATCCAACTTGCTACTTGTGCATTTGTTTGTTTCGGACTTGCATGTCGACCGACTTTTGAATGTCTTGAGGAAATGGAGATAGAGGTAGTTAATCGCCTGCTTTGAAAAAAAATCAACGTCCAAATAGTGTCGAAACTCTGCCGAATTTTTGAAGAAAAAAAAAGGGGTTTTGTTTATGAAAAATGGTTTTGTTTGCCAATGGAAAAAGAGTCTTGTTTTTCAAAAGAAGTTTGTTTTATCTGACCGAACTACGCGGGTCTGATTCTCACCGGATGTGAGATACGTAGGCAAACCTCATCGGTTCCGACCCCAATTTTCAAAAAATAATCCAAAAATATTTTTTTCCAGTCCCTTCTTTGAAAATATTTCCTTAAAAAAAAATTTTTAAAAAAAGAAGTAGTTTTAAACTCAAAAATAAAATGGTTTCCTTCTTTCTAATATCTTTCATACAAAATAAAAAAAGAAAAATCAATAAAAATCAAAATCTAAAATACGGGTTTCCTTCATTCTGAAGTATTTTTCCAAAAAATCCAAAAAACAATATCAGAAACAAAAATCCAAAAAATTGCTCTTTAGCTGTCTTTATTTTTAAATATCCATAAAAACTTTGAAAATATGAGTTCAAAAATATTTTCGCTTTTCTTTAGAAGTGCTTTTGTAAATAAATAAAAAACTCAAAAATCCAAAATATTTTCTTAAAAGTGCCTCTTTCGAAAATTAAGAGGCGACAGCCAAAATCCAAAGAAAATATTTTCTTTCTTATTTAGAAAGAGAGAACAAATGAAAATTCAAACAAAAATATTTTCTTTTTTACTTCTAAAATTCTCAAAGTTCCAATCAAAAGAAAAGGAATTTTTAGAAGTCTTTCTTTCAAAAAATAAAAATAGAGTCAAATTCAAAAATCCAAAAAAATATCCTTTTCTCCTTTTAAAGCATTTTTTTAGAAAAATCCAAAAAGAAACAAAAATCCAAAAAAACCTTTATTCTTTTAAAGCATTTTTTGTTTTAAAAAAAATTCCAAAAAAGAAAAAAAAAGTTAGTTTACTTACTCCATTCACGACCTCCCGAATTACGCAAGATCTGATTCATGCGAGGTCATGATACGTAGGCAATCCCCATCGGATTCGATCATAGCCATAAAATAATTGAGTAAAAAATGAAAAAAAAGAATAAAAAATAATAAAAAAAAGAGTGCAAAAAATGAAAGAGCGGCAAAAACAAGATCAAGAGTGGTTAAAGAGAGGCAGGAATAAAAGAAAAGAGGTACATAGTGAAGAGGGCTAGTTTAAGGCCGGGATGAAACATGCAACCCGTTCAAACACATGGTAGAAGCGTTTAACTGTTTAGGTGCATTGCATCCCAACGTGCGATTTCCTATATGTTAAATGCCTCAAAACTAACAAGGTTGTGTATGTGAGTAAATTAGACAGGTTCTGTTCAGATGATTGGTTTTGTTGGTATGCGTTGATGAATGTGCAACTTTACACGCGGCCACAATATTATCCACAAAACTGAGCTCCACTTCCCAGAAATGTCCATCCTTACCAAGCTCCATACAATCCTCAATCAGATGTTCCCCGGTACAATCCTCGCCCAAGAGAGCCTTTCAGAAAGAATCAGTTTACCCCTATTGGTGAATCATATTCAAGCTTGTTCCAAAAGCTGATTAGGCTAGATCTATTGCAGCCAGTGGACCAAATTCGGCTGAACCCCGAGTCCCCACCGCACTGAGCTGACACTATATGTGAATACCACTCTGGAGCAGTGAGGCACAGTACAAAGGACTGTTGGACCCTCAAAAGGGCAGTTGAGGATTCGATTGAAGCTGAAAGAATCATTTTTCGGGATGAAGAAGCTCCTGATGTGATGAACAATCTGTTGCCCGCCCACAACAACAAGCCAATCGTTGGAATGATTTGTGAAGATGAGGAATTTGGTCTGGCACTAAAGGCCATTACAACCATTGCCGAGATAGAAGAAAAACCATAAAATGGTTGCCAAACATGAAAGTTCCCCATCAGACGGGAGTCTCAGTAGCCAGTCTTGCTATCCTTTCTGCATCCAGATTATCTCAGGGTATGATCCAGATGTTTTACTTTATTGTCTTACTTTCTTGTATAAACCATTCTATCTTCAAAAAATTCAAAAAAAAAATCAATCAAAATCAAGAAAAAAAATGAAATTAATATTTCACTGTCTAGGAATGTCTCTTCTCTTAATCTTGTCATTTTTCTTTCTTATTCTCTTTTTAATTCTCTTAAATGCAGATTTCAATAACACGACATGCTTGCGGACTTCATGCCCGGATATTGAAAGCCGTCAGACCTCGAAATAATGAATCAAGGATTAGATCGCAATGAAGATACGTTTAAGAAAATAAAACAAAGTTTGAAAAAGCTGAAAGAAAATTGGGTCCAGATTGGAAAGGTACATACATTGCAACAAGAGTACTGCCAAAAGAGTGCGTTGTACTTGGGACACATCGAAGGAAATGCCCTTGAAATAACTTTCAATGCAAATGCAGTCAAAAGGTACTATGTTGGATCCTACATATAGTTCTAATATTTTCCGGTTGAGATGATGAAGACTTTCATTCTCACTACCCAAACACTATCAACCCTTTGCAAACCCATTTGAGCTGGTTACTCTTCTTTGATTACCCTCTTTGGAACCTGAAAGTATTATTGAAAAATAAAATGAAAAAAAAAAGAAATTGAAATGAAAAAGAAAAATGAAGAAAAAAAGAAGAAGAAAGAATTGGAAAAATAAGAAAATATATATACAAAAAAAAAGGAAGAAAATACAATGAAAATGAAAAAAAAGGAAATGGAAGGGAAGAAGAAAGTGAAAAACAAAGCAAATCAGAAAAACAAAAGAAAATCAAAAACAAAATATTTGCCTAAACTACGTTTGACTTGATTCCAAAAGGATACGTAGGCAACCTCTCCTTGGGGTTCAGTCACACCAAAATAAAATCCAAGATCCCCCCCCCCCCAAAAAAAGTGAAACTGGGGCAAAAGTTATAGTGGTTCGGCGATAGTTCGCTAGAAAGGCTCTAAAGTTGTAATTCCATCCAAGCTCGTTTTACCCCAAATCCTATTCAAGTCCTTCCGATCAATCGGTAAGAATGTTCAAGGATCAGAGAATGTAGTTACTTAGATCCTCGCAAGCAAAATAAGAGAAATAAAATGAGAGAATCTTATTGGTGAAAACCCACACGGGCATCGTAAGGCGACGGTAAGTAAAGAAAAATGAAAATGAGAGAGTCTTGTTAGTGAAAACCCACACGGGCACTATAAGGAGATGGTAAGAAATGAAATGAAAAATGCCAGCTCGTGAAAACACACAAAGGGAGCCCATGATCGAAAATAAGATCCTCACAGCCATCGGCATCAACAGAGTCCTGGAAAGGTTCCTCGGTATTCAAGGCAAAGTTGTGATGAATTTTTGAGAGTCGGAAGGTTTACACAGATCAGGCATCCAGTCCAAAAGGCATGTCATGTTCATTGAAGTCCGCATGTACTCCAGATAAGTCCTTCTCTCCTTTCCCCGAAAGGGACACTTCTAGTTTTAAACTCATTCTCCATTCAATTATTTGTTTCTATTTGAATCCCTTTTGGTCTAACACTGTTCCAAAACCAAGACAAAGAAAGGATGGCAAGACTGATTTACAGGGTTTTCGTTTGATACACGCTAATGTGCAAAAGGCACCCAGCCTCAGCAGGTACATCAAGTCGACCTCGACTGGCCATGGAGGCCGATGCTCAAGAATCAAAACTCTTGGAAGGAGAAAATCAAATTAAAGCGCCTATAAAGGCAATTGAAGTTGAAAGGGTTGAGTTTCACATGGCTAATCGCCTCAGCGAAGTTGAAGAAACCAAGGTACCCCCAAATGCTCTAAAATTGAAGTTGGAAGAAAGAAGACAGAAAAGAAAGGCCTACAAAGGCAAAATAAAGTTGGAAAGGTTAAGTCCCACGCGATTAGCCACTGCAGTTAGGTTTGAGGATCAAAAATTCCCTGATGCTCCGAAAAAAAAACAAATGATTTGCCTGAACTACGTCTGACTTGATTCCGAAAGGATACATAGGCAGCCTCTCTCTGGGGTTCAGTCACACCAAAACAAAAATCCAATTTTCCCTGAAGTTGAAACTGGGGCAGATGTTATAATGGTTCAACCACAGGCACACCAAATGGTTCCTAAGTTGTAATTTCATCCACAATTCTTTTTACCAAAAAACAAGTACAAGTCCTTCGGATCAATTGCCAAAGGCGGGGGAAACCAAGAAATATCATGGTTGGAAGCCGATGCATTCTAAAATTGAGAGAAATAAAATGAGAGAGTCTTGTCAGTGAAAACCTTCGGGCACCATGAGGCGACGAGAGTAGAGAAACCAAGAATGAGAGAGTCCGTTTAGTGAAAATCGCAAAAAGTACTATCGGGCGACGGTGAGAAGAGAAATGAGAGAGGTCGACTAGCGAAAACCCGCAAAGGGCGCTGTCGGCCGAAAAGATGATTTCACCACAGAAATTTCTGGCAAGGTTCCCTGGTTGGGAAACATAGATCCGTTTTGGTTCATGAGGAAATGCAAGTTCGTGAAGATTCGGGCATCCAGTCCAAAAAGCATGTCATGTCAGTTTGAAGCCGGCATGCACCTCAGATAAGTTCTTCTTTTTCCCCGAAAGGGACGCTTCTCTTTTAAATTCGTTTTTCCGCTCTTTGTTTACCTTTCCTTGAATCCCTTTCGCCTTAAACCTAAATTCCAAAATGTGTTAGAAAGAAAAGGTGGCAGGACCGGTTTCACAGAGCTCCGTCTGGCAAGAGGTGAAGAAAATACCCAGCCTCAGTGGCGCGTCAGTCCAATCCCGACTGATCATGATGTTTGATTACCTCCAAAGTAAAGGCATTAAAAAAAAGAAAAAGAAAAAAAAGAAAGTCAAAGGCAAAGGTCTGGGAAGCAGAATGAGAACCAAAGCCTTACACGAGCGAGTCATCATGAAATCTTGAAATATGAGTCTTATCAGTTTGAAAGGGGGTCGCATTTGAAACCAATCAATGGCGAAGTTTCTCAACAGAAATGAGGCCGGGACCAAGCAATTGGAATGATCAAGGCCACCGAACCAACCACCGTTTTCAAACTGACAATTGTTCTTTGTTTGGAAAATTGAAACAGGTGCAATCCAAAGCAACCGTGCAAGAAACAGGTGCAACCAAAGGGAAAAGAAATGCACAAGCGCAAGAAACAGATTTGCAGCAAGGAATCAACCCAAGAGGGAAGTTTCCTCCAAATTCTTTCCTGCATTTTTACTAAACAAAAAAAAATAAAAAAAAATAAAAACGAAAAGAGAAATAAGAAGAAAATTCCAAAAAAAGGGTTAGTTTAGAATCCCCAATATCAACCTATTTTTCGCCAACATTAGGGCTCCAATCCCTAAGTTAAAATTTTAGACATAGGGCCTTCATTCCCTAGTCGCTTTTGCCAACATTAGGGCTCCAATCCCTAAGTTGAGATTTTTAGACATAGGGCCCCCATTCCCTAGTCGCCTATTACCAACATTAGGGCCCCAATCCCTGAGTTGAGATTTTTAGACATAGGGCCTCCATTCCCTAGTCGCATTTTTTTTTACCAATATTAGGGATCCAATCCCTAAGTTGAAATTTTAGATATAGGGCCTCCATTCCCTAGTCACTTTTACCAATATTAGGGCTCCAATCCCTAAGTTGAAATTTTAGACATAGGGCCTCCATTCCCTAGTTGCCTTTTACCAACATTAGGGCTTCAATCCCTGAGTTGAACCTTTTTAGACATAGGGCCTCCATCCCCTAGTCACCTTTGCCAACATTAGGGCTCCAATCCCTGAGTTGAGATTTTTAGACATAGGGTCTCCATTCCCTAGTCGCATTTTTTTACCAATATTAGGGCTCCAATCCCTAAGTTGAAATATTAGACATAGGGTCTCCATTCCCTAGCCTCTTTTACCAATATTAGGGCTCCAATCCCTAAGTTGAAATTTTAGACATAGGGCCTCCATTCCCTAGTCGCCTTTTGCCAATATTAGGGCTTCAATCCCTGAGTTGAACCTTTTTAGACATAGGGCCTCCATCCCCTAGTCACCTTTGCCAACATTAGGGCTCCAATCCCTAAGTTGAGATTTTAGACATAGGGCCTCCATTCCCTAGTCGCCTTTTACCAACATTAGGGCTCCAATCCCTGAGTTGAACCTTTTTAGACATAGGGCCTCCATTCCCTAGTCACATTTCGCCAACATTACTGCTCCAATCCCTGAGCTGTGCCTTTTAGACATAGGGCCTCCATCCCCTAGTCGCCTTTAGCCAACATTAGGGCTCCAATCCCTGAGTTGAGCGTTTTTTAGCTGGCATTAGGGCTCCAATCCCTGAGTTGAGCAATTTTTTTTTAGCCGGCATTAGGGCTCCAATCCCTGAGTTGAGCGATTTTCTTTTAGCCGACATTAGCGCTCCAATCCCTGAGTTGAGCAATTTTCCTTTAGCCGACATTAGGGCTCCAATCCTTGAGTTGAGCAATTTTCCTTTAGCCGACATTAGGGCTCCAATCCCTGAGTTGATCAAGTTTCCTTTAGCCGACATTAGGGCTCCAATCCCTGAGTTGAGCGATTTTCTTTAGCCGACATTAGGGCTCCAATCCCTGAGTTGAGCAATTTTCCTTTAGCAGGCATTAGATCTCCAATCCCTGAGTTGAGCAATTTTCCTTTAGCCAACATTAGGGCTCCAATCCCTGAGTTGAGCAATTTTCCTTTAGCCGACATTAGGGCTCCAATGCCTGAGTTGAGCATGTTTCCTTTAGCCGACATTAGAGCTCTAATCCCTGAGTTGAACGATTTTCTTTAGCCGACATTAGGGCTCCAATCCCTGAGTTGAACAATTTTTCTTTAGCCGACATTAGGGCTCCAATCCCTGAGTTGAGCGATTTTCTTTTAGCCGACATTAGGGCTACAATCCCTGAGTTGAGCAATTTTCCTTTAGCCGACATTAGGGCTCCAATCCCTGAGTTGAGCGATTTTTCTTTTAGCCGACATTAGGGCTCCAATCACTGAGTTGAGCAATTTTCTTTTAACCGACATTAGGGCCCCAATCCCTGAGTTGAGCAAGTTTTCTTTAGCCGACATTAGGGCTCCAATCTCTGAGTTGAGTGATTTTTCTTTAGCCGATATTAGGGCTCCAATCCCTGAGTTGCGTCTTTTAGACTTGAGGTTTCCAATCCCCTCATCAATTCTGTTGATTTTTGTGGCAATTAACTCATGAAATTTTCCTAGTGAAACTGGGGCAGAAAAATTTCGTTCGTTTGTTTATTTTGTTGTCTGAGCAGGTTTGACCTCGAAGCATAGGGATCGAGATGACCTACGGAGTGAGTCTCAATCCAGAATAAAGAAAGGAAGGAAAGAACAAAAGAAGATGAGCCCAAATACTGGAGCAAACAAAGTGCAGATCGCTCAAAATCTGATTGAAGTCACGAGCTCCGCCAATCCCGCTTCACTCAATGCTGCAGAAATAAACAAGCGCCTACAACTTGCGAGCATCAAGATTCAGATCGAAGTCTACAAGCAGAATCAGCTAAGACTCAAGATCAATTTGCGAAAGAATTATAGATAGGAATCTTGTAACTAGTAGTTGATAGGCATAGCTAGCTTAGTTTTAATTCTCCTTTGGTGTAATAAGGAGGTCGGTAAAGTAGTAGTAACAGCATGCAACAGCAGTAACAGTAACATTACAGCCCATGGTAGTCCCAACTACCAAAACTTCCTGAACTACATTAACCTGATTCCCTTTTAGCCAGGGATATGTAGGAAACCTTCGAAGCAAAGGTTTGGTTAAATATTTCAAAAAATGCTTCACACGGAGTAGTCTAACGGGCAAAAATCGCTCGTATCCGCTCACTTTATCTTTGCACGAAAACCCTTCATGTTTTCGGACAAAGAGAGGCAGCTGTGAGCGCGTGATTTTTGCTCTATATGAGAATTACTCCCAAAAAATTCAAAATAAAACAATTTTCCTTTGTGTGCAATTTTTGAATTTTCGTGGCATTTTTTTGGATAATTATTTGTATTTTTGTCTGTGCATGTTTATTTGTTATATTAATAAAAAAATATAAAAATATGTCGCATTTGCATTTAATATTTAATTCTACAGTTAGGAGTAATTAAGTTTGTTTTACAAAATGAAAAAATCATAAAAATATGTATTTTGCATTTTTAGCATTTAACGTCCAAATAGTGTGATTTTATCGTTAATTGCTATTTAATTGTGTGTTAATTGTTATTAGGAGCTAATTAGTATTTTTAGATAATTTTGGGTTTTATAATTTAATCTTAACATTTTAGCTTTATTAATTAGGAAATTGAATAAATAGAAAAGAACAAAAATAGACGAAAATCGGATTGGGCCTCTTCTTCAAAATTTTAAACCACAGGCCCAAAGAACCGAACCCATACCGGGTCAACCCGACCCAGTCCGCCCCATAACCAAACCACCCGCCCAACCCCTTTTCTTCATTTTCATTTTCATTCCCCCCCCCCCAAACCCTAAACCTAAAAACTACCCGCCCCGCTCCCTCTTCATCCTCTCCAAACACCCCAAGCTCCCCTCCAATGGCTGCCCTCCCCCGTCATCCCCTTCACCTCCCTTCTCATCGACACACACACGCACACGCACAGCATGAACACCCTCATCCATCTCCCAACAGCCACACCATCCATGGCTGCCCCTCAAGCTCGTCCATGGCTCAAGCTTGTCCACAGCGCTGCAGCCCACGACCAGCAGCTCCAGCGGCGACCATCAATAGTCCGTCGAGCTCCAGCCATCGACGACCAACAGCCAGCCTCCATCGTCTTCATCATCACCACCCTCCAGCTCCACCATCGTCCAACGACCACAGTTTGTCGATGTCCAGCTCCGACACCCAGTCCATCGATCTCCAGCAGCCCCACGACCTGAAACAGTCGTCCCCCAGCTTCGTCTCCAAACACTAGCCATCCGAGAATCAGTGTCAAGTTCGTCGAGTTGCAGTGCGTCGAGGTTCCGTTCGAATCCGTGTCTGTTAGTCGAGCGTCGAAACAGTGTTGTGAACAAAGATGTGTTTCGCCGGAGGTTCAACATTGTTCGACATCAGATCGTTAGCATAAAGGTCAGCCATAGCTCGTTCGCGAATTTTTGTTGCTTTTTCTTTGGTTTTGATAAAATTTAGCATGATAAAATTTAGCATAGATCGTTAGCATGATATATGTTTTCATTTTTTTTGATAAAATTTTCACAAATATGTGTTTTCATTTTTTGATATGTGTTTTCAAGTAGAGTTCAACAAATATGTGTGTTTACATTTTTTTGATAAAATTTTTGCATGATATTCCTACTGCATATTCATTGAAATTATGTGTGTGTGCGTGCGTTTTGACGGCTTTCCTACTGTTTTGAGTTCGATTGATGATCAAGTTTAGTGATTGAAATCTGCTTGCTTGTTCCATTAAGTTTGTTCTAATATGAATCTGACTCTGTTGTTAATTCATGAATCTTGTTCCATTAGGACTTTGTTTAGTGAGTTCGTTCATTCAGAGTTTGATTATTAGTGTGGTTAATTGGTTAGATGAATTGGTTATAGCTGTTGTATTTTGGTTAGAATTGATTAGGCGAATTGGTTATAGCTGATGGGGGTAGAATGGTAAATTGCAGTATTTTCGGGGTAGAATGGTAATTTCAGTAGTCTCAGGGGGCATTTTCGGGATTTTAAATGAGCTTAAAAATAATTAATGAGTGCTCTGTCCACTAAGTATTAAATAATATTAAAATAATGCATAAAATAATACGCAGTGGGGGACAAGACATAATGGAGTGGGAATAATGCATTTGTTTAATATGGTGGGGGACAAGACATAATGGAGTGGGAATAATGTATTTGTTTAATATAGTGAGGGACAAAACATGTAGGCATGGGGAACAGGGGAATTAAATAAGAAAAAACATTAAGTAGTGGGGGCAAGGCATGCAATTATGAGAATATTTCGGGTTAGTGGTTCAAGACAAGAGTCTTGGTTATAAATAGAGTCATTTTTTACACATTGGAAGAGGATGATAAGAAGAAATAGAGGAGAAAGTTGAGAGAGTTGACTGAATTTTGAGAAATCAGAATTTGAGAGCAAAAAGAGAAAAACAAGCTGAACTTTTACTTGAATAATTTCAGGTTGCTTTTCCTTGAGTGTTATTCAAAAATCAGTAAACTACTGCGTCTTGTATCCATCTCTCTTCTGCTTTGACTGCGATTGCATTCTGGTACTGCTGGTTTTCAATCTGTTACTGGGTTATTCTACTGGTCGTTACTAGTTTTGTTGTGTTGCTGAACCTGTTGTTGCTGTGTATTTACACTACTGCTGCTTCTACTGATCTTCATCTTCTTTCCTTGCTTTCCAAATACCAGGTACACAAACTGATACACTGGTTCATCTTGTAAGCTACTCGAAGCATGAATGCAAAAATGGGAAAGATTTGAAGCTGTAGTTTAATGTAGTCTTTTCTTTCTTTTACTGTCTGTACTTAGAATATTCTATGCGCTGCCCATGTAAACTCTGGTTATATACTGAATCTCGGTTGTATATATGTTAGCTAGTTGCCTTCACTAAAATCAGGTAGTTGTTGGTTATGTATAACATGGGCACTATCCTATAGCAGTTTAAGTTGTAAACTTCTTCCCCGTAGATTTTTAGTTTAAAAGGACTAATAGTGTAGTTGTAACATTCTGCTAGTTCAATTTGTTTGATTAAACAGCATGTTCCAAATACACATCAGGCCTTAGGTTGATTACTCAATAGTTCAAACTATTTTAGTTAACAACTTGCTCATCTAAATTCGTTAGAAAACGGGTTTCATTAGGTATCACTTTCATTTCGGATTCTTAAAGTTTGAACATGTGTAGAATCATCTAGCTAACCCAACATCTGAATAAGGATGGCACAAGTCCAGTTTTACCCCTTATACATCGGACCTGGGCCCATAATTGTTAACCGACTACTCTTATTGTATCATTTTCAGATTTAACGACTCATTTTCGAAACTCAACTATAATAACTCGTGAGCATGTAAATAAGTTAGAACTCTTTTTCTTTCATTATAGAGACGAACGAAATAGAAAACATAGTCACTATAGGTCAATCCTTTTTGATAATGAGACGAGCCTCGCCAAATAAAAATGCAAATTGTGGTGCCCTCAATAATTGATCATAATAAATACTTAGAATTTGGGATGGGCTGTTTAGCGAATTTCACTGCCTTCCTCAAAGATAATAACGTGTTAGGCTCTTTAGGCGCGATTTTAATTAATTTACATTCTTAAATTCGGGTGCGCATTTATGTGACCCAAATCCAAATCTCAACGGTATCGGAATGTATCAACAACCACGGGTGCATTGATTGCGACGTGGTTCGAAGATCCATTTCCACGACGTTGCAATTCTATAAAAATAATAATAAAGCGGTTTTAAACTTAATAAAAGCACACAGGTTATAACATGTATTAAAATCAGATATTTAGCCATTATAACAATTTAAGCGACCGTGATAGAACCACGGGATCCGTAGGTGCCTAACACCTTCCCTCGGGTCAACAGAATTCCTTACTTAAAATTTCTGGTTCGTAGACTTCATTTGGAAAGTCGAATATTTTCCTCGAATTGGGATTCAAGATAAACCGGTGACTTGGGACACCAAATGCCAAACCTTTCCCAAGTGGCGACTCTGAATTAAATAAATAATCCCATTTTCAAATAATGTCACTTAAATTGGAAAAAACTCTCTCATGCATTTATCCTTCGGGGTAGGCGCGCAAAAAGGAGGTGTGACAATCATAATCTATATGATCACTAATAGGGTACTGCCAGAATGCTGAAGTTTTCTTCCCAGTAACATAGTCCTTCAGCCATGTGGGAGGCTTAGAGACTCTATTAGGTCTGTCCTTGTTTGGTTCTTGACTATTACATTGGTCCCTTGAAGCTAACTCTTCAAATTGTTCACCTACATTCTGGTCAACAGCCTGCTCATCTGCATCTTATTCATCAATGACCATCTATTACTGATTCATCTCAGCTGGTATGTTAGGATCTGAGGTGTTATCAGTGCTATTAGAACTGATATTTGCCTCAGAGTTGGCTAGATTTTCCTCAACATCTACTGTATTCTCCAAATGTGCTCCCTCTGAATGAGTGTCAGGCACAATATTTTGGTCATCATCTGAGCTGATAATATGAGGCCTTGCCTCTGGTGTAGGAATTGAATTCAGCAGAAATAGATCACCTTCTTCATTGCCTCCATGATTCCTTTCCTGGAAAGGAAAAATAGTTTCCTTAAAGGAAATATCTCTGCTTATCAAGAAAGTTTTAGATTCCAGGTCATACAGCCTGTACCCCTTCTGTGTTTCTGAATAACCCATAAACATTGTTCTCTTAGCTCTTGTGGCAAATCTATCTCCCTTTGGTAAAACATTGGCATAGCACAAACACCCTCAAATGTTCAAGTTTGGTGTTCTTCCATGAAGCACTTCATAAGGTGACTTGCCTTTGAGGACTGTAGTTAGCAGCTTATTAATTAGATAAACTGCAGTTCTAATACACTCTCCCCAGAATCTAATTGGGACTGAACTCTGAATCTTTAAGGCTCTTGCAACCTCCAAGATATGTCTATGCTTCCTTTTCACAATACCATTTTGTTGTGGAGTGTATGAGCAACTACTTTGATGGATTATTCCAAGATTAGAAAATAAAGCACCGCATTTAGGATTAAAAAATTATGTAATATTGTCAGATCTCAGCACTTTAATATTCATACCAAACTGGTTTTTTATCATGAAAAGAATCTAGTCAACACAACTATCACTTCACATTTAGACTGGATCAAACATATCCATATATATCTATTATAGTCATCAACAATTGAGACAAAGTAATATTTTCTATCATATGTAGGCTGCTTATAAGGGCCCCAAACATCTAGGTGTACAAGTTCAAAGTTACCATCTGTTTTACTTGTGCTGTCTGGGAATGTTGTCTTGTGTCGCTTTGCCATTGGACATACTGGACACTCCTGCTGAGCATGTTCATCTGCTAAACCTTTCAAGATAGGAATGTGTTGCATTGTCTTCATTGAGGGATGTCCCAACCTTTAATGCCATAGCCTTGTATTATAGTTTTCTTTAATCACTGTTGTTGCTGCTACAGGTTTTATTGCCTCTCTAAGGATATAAAGACCATCTGTTTCTCTACCAATCCTCATCATCTTGCCACTGTAAAGATCCTGTAGAAGACAGAAGTCATGGAAAAATTTAACAGTGCACACAAGGTCCTTGGTCAATTTTGACACTGAAAGTAGATTGAACTTGAAGTCTAGCACATGTAGAACATCTTTTATCCTCTGTCCCTCTAGGATTATTGCACTTCCTATATCTATTATTTGTGATTTGTTTCCAGTTGGTACTTGTACCTTTCTACTTACATGACTTCCTAGCTCATTGATATCAACTAGTTTCTCCTTACATGATGTGATATGATGAGAGGCCCTTGAGTCAATGATCCATTCAAAAAGACAATCACTCGATAACATGGAAACAATACCTGCCATGTTGACCTTGCAGTCAGCAGCTGAAGATTTGTTTAGCAAGTTTACAAGTTGCTTATACTCTTCCTCTGTAAAATAATGGCCTTGGGACTGGTCTTCAGTAGAGCTGTGTCCCTCAGCAGAAGTGCTTCCTTCAACTATTGTATTATTTGCAAAAGGCTTGAAACCACCAGTACATTTCTCATGCATTGGCTTTCTTTTGCTTTTGAAATTAGGTGGATAGCCCACAATCCTGTGGCATTTCTCTTTTTGATTCCCTTTATACCCACAATGCTCACAAACTATACCAAACATTTTGCCTTTCATCATCTGTCCCCTGCCAGCTAACATAGTCAATGGCTCTTTATTCGTGTCCATTACACCAAGAGCCATTTGGCTTTCTTCTTGAATTACTAAGGCATATGCCTCATTTACTGATATCACATGAGTTTTTAACAAAATTTGACTGCGAACATGAGCATAAGTTTCATTCAATCCTACTAAAAATTGTACCAGACGCTGCTGATAAAACATTTCAAAAAATGGTTCTGATTCCTTACAATTACATTCTTTACCTGGTAACAAAGTATCTTGTTCATCCCAAAAATCCTTCATTTTAGTAAAGTATGTGGTAACGGAATCAGTACCTTGAGTTAGGGTTCCGATTTGAGTCCAAAGGTGATAGAATCTAGTCAAATTGGTTTTTCCAAACCTTTCCTTGAACTCAGCCCAAACCTTCGCTCCATTTGATGCATGGACGATGCTCGACAATAGCTGATGCGATACACATCTTCCAATCCACGAGAGAACCACAACATTACATTGTTCCCACAGATCTGCTAATTCTCCTTTGTATAAACTCTTCACATATGTTCCTTCTACAAAACCAAGCTTGTTCTTTCCCAATAAAGCCAAACGCACTGGTCTACTCCAAAATCCATAATTTTCAGGACTTGTTAGCTTGATGTCTATTAAGACTGCTCTAGGCGTAACGGATGGTTGAAGATAGAGCGGATGACGATGGTCAATTTGAGGTGTTGAGGTCTCTCTCATGGTGGACTAGCTGATTGAAGGAGAAGAAGAGAAGAGAAACAGATTTCAGAGCCCTAATCGTTGCTCTGATACCATGTTAGAAGAATCTAGAAGCTAAGAGAATCAAAACTAGAAGAAATGAAATCTCTAGTTTTTATTCATGTTCTTCAATGTACAGTAGTGTGTGTATATATATATACATTGTAGCTCCTAACTGACTCAACTAACCGACTCAAAAACAAAGTTCACGTGAGTCACGCGTGACTTCAATATTGTTCCTTTGGCCAACACAAATATAACTAAAGAAACTTAATAAAGATTTTAAGATACATATATGGTCCAAGACTTTAACGTTTGACCATAGATTCTCAAATTTATTTTAAAAAATCTGATTTGGGTGAAGTATGTTTTGAAGATGAAAACCTATTTGGACAATATTTTTCAAGACATATTTCATTTAAAAAAATGAAATGTGACTTATACCCATAAGTTCTAAAAACCATTAAAAATATCCAACAATATCAAACAAACAAACTTGCTAATCATGTATATGCATAACCTTCATCGATGTCATTCATTATCATTATCACGCACCATAGTCCTAAACATAGATAAGTTTGGCACAAAATCATCATTTTTATTTTTTTATAATGAACTACATAATACACTATCCTAAAATCATAACCTGATAATTTTAAAATCAACTGCTAATAACACAATTACTAGCTGCTACAATTCGTCAAATTACAATAATATTACAAGATCCATCAGTCCAAAAAAAATGATAATTCCTAGCTGGTGGATTAGTTGGGTCATAATAGATGATGCGCTTCTTTATAAATACAAAAGTTTGGGGTAATTTTTGAAATTGTTAAAAAATCCAAAGGTAATATTTTAGGCTAAAAATAGGTGTAGAACTAGTTTTGGGATTTGAAAATTTTATTTTTAAAATCTGCCAAATTATGGATAAAATTTATAAACAAACAGGTTTTGCCAAAAATTATAAAATGAAATTATGGGGATATTGTTTTGGCAGCCCTGCTTTTGTATCTAGTACTCCGTATGACTGGACCACTTTTTTCACTCATTTAGCTGTACTTCTCTTTTCTCTTTATAGTTCCTTTGCTTCCACTATGGAGGCAAGTATTTAACTCAGTTTACTGTTTACTTGCTTCTTTGGGTACTTAGTTGATTGAAATTTCATTTTGTGGCTGCACACTTTTCTGCTGTTTTTGACCTGTTTGGAATCAGGATGTTGTTTTCTCAATACCCTTTCACAGTGTTTTCAAGATTATTCAAACTCTTATTTTGCAGTTTTTGAGTTCGTTAACACTTTACCTGCAATATTTTTAAACTTTTGGGAAGCATTGTGGTGGTTATGGGGGTGTATTTAGTATTCATTAGCTAATTTCTTGACTTGGTTATGGAGCTGAAATTTGTTCATGGTTCCTGTGTTATAGGCAGCGGCGGACCCGGGATTTGAAGGTGGGGGAGCACATGATCGTTTTCAACATATATACACTTATATATTTTGAATTTTTACCGAAGTTAACAGGTCCGGTGATCCCACTCCCCAAAGCATAGGTCCGCCTCTGGTTATAGGAGTGAAGCAGAATTTGGTTTCATTGCAGTTGCATGTACTGTAGGAAAAAAACAAGTCAGTTCTTGAAACAAAAAATGGAGTCTTGGAGCTTTTTCTCTGTGGGAAAGGGCTTTGTGTCTGAGGATTCAGTTTCTTTAGATGATAGAATTATAAGAGAGAAACATTGTGTAACAAGTTGGGAGTTAAATAATCCATCTAGTTTTGGAAGCACTGTAGGTATTGAAAATCAAGAATTCCCTAAACTTGGAACTCCCAATAACCAAATTAGAGATGTTTTGAGTAATAAGATTAGTGGTGGCGGAGTTTTTAGTTCAGTAACAGTTCCTCAAATTGTATTTTCTGGGGCATCTGAGTCTAGTTCCAAGATGTCAAGGTCAGTTGTGGAATCAAATTGTAGGGATTCATCACTTGTTGATTTGAAGCTTGGTAGCTTTCCTGGTCAACAACATGTACAGAGTTTCAAATCCCCCAAGATTATGACCAATTTGTCTTCAAATGTACCAGACAAAAGAATGAGAAGTGGAGGTTTGAAGTATCAGACACCATATTGCCAGGTTCAAGGTTGTAGCAAGGATCTTAGCTCTTCTAAGGACTACAACAAGAGGCATAAAGTGTGTGAAGTTCACTCAAAGACTGCTAAGGTTATTGTAAATGGCATTGAGCAAAGGTTTTGCCAGCAATGTAGCAGGTTAATTCCAGTTTCAATAATTCTGTATATACTATTTGTCTTGTCAAAGGTGAAAAACTCTAAAAGTGCTCTATGTCTATTGGGGCTTTAAGCGCAAAGCGCATTAAAAGTATGGGCTTTAGTGAAAAAAGGCGCAATCAAGGGAAAAATAAAATAATATATGTAATTAAGAACATAGTAAATTCATTCTTAAGGTTTTCCTTTACAGCTAATACAGTTACTTTTCAATTATATTTGTTGCTTAGTGCAGCTTGGTTCACTATAAAACTCATGGGCAATGAGGTGCATGTCTTAGAGATTTGCCTTACACTGAAGCGCAGCTTAAGCGACGCGAAGCGCCCTCTCTGAGCTTTTCTGAGCTTTAGAGCTTAAGCGTGCCTTAAATGAGCCTTTGACAACACTATATATTATCTCTTCAAAAGCATAACTGCGAAAAGGAAAATACTTTCTGTAAGACAATCATTGTATTAGTGTTACAACTTTCCAAATGTTACTATTTTGTTCAAAAGTGAATGTGTACTAGTGTTTTTTTAAGTCTGTAATTTGAGTAGAATCCCTTGTAGAACATATTTTTGGTTTGATATCAGTCTTTATTTTCTAAATTCTAAGTCTTATAATTTGTTGCTAGAGAGAAAATGTGTTCTTCCTGCAACTAATGTAAATCTGGCTTATTTCTGAATTTGTAGGTTTCATCTACTAGCTGAATTTGATGATGGAAAACGCAGCTGTCGTAAACGTCTAGCAGGTCATAATGAACGCAGAAGGAAACCTCAAACAGGCATGCTCTCTGATATGGAATGCCTTAACATACTTGACTTGTAGCTTTTTACTGATTCCTTCTATTCCATTCAGATAAAACTTACAATCTTTTGGTTTTTGACCACTGTAGGAGTCTTTGATTGTCAAATCATATTCTATGTAGTGTTAGTCCTGAAATAATGAATTACAGCACAAAATAGACTATTTATAGGGCTGAAGTGCTTGTTAGGATTTCTACATCAGTTTTCTTTTATGCATAAAATGAAATTGATGTTGAGGCCGAACCTTGAGGAGAATCGGTTAGCATAGCTGATAGTGACCTGATATCACAATTGATCAGTATGAACTTGTATTCTTTGCCTTTGTCCGAGACGTGTTCATATAATTCGAGTTTCATATGCTTTCTGTAAAATGGTTAAGTTCATTTTTACTGTTTTCATCACTCCCTAGGTTCTACAGGCAGATTCCAGGGAACTTCTTTTGCAATGTCGTCCTCTCTTTGCCAAAATATACTTGGCAGCAGCATTCTGTACCAACCAAAGTATGAGATGGAGGACTGGTATAAAAATGTAAAGGTTGAAGACGCTGCTGATTATAACCCTCGACTAACCATGCCATTCACAAATGGACACTCACAATCAAAATCCCTTTGTACTTCATACCATGCTGAGAAACAATGTCCACCTTTCCACGACGAAGAAATAACTGCTCCTACAAGAAGCAAAATTGATGAGAGTAGCAAATCCTATCTGCATGATATAGAAGGATCTGATTTTGTTACCCGCCCTCTAGTACAGAGTTTCTCAATAGGAGGTGATGTCTTGCATGTTCTGGACTCGATCTCAACCATTCAAGGGATTTCTGGGATATCAAACTCGGGCTGTGCTCCCTCTCTTCTGTCATCTCAGTCACAAGATTCATCAAATCAATCATCTCTAATTCCCACAGCTAGCCACCTAATTACACCGAGCAGTAATGCTCATTACAATGTCACACACATATCCGAAAAGCCCCTGGGGGTTAGCCCGCAGGCTTTATCCAGTAGAGTACCTGATACATTCAATTCAGCTGGGGTAAATTCCGGAGAGAGTTGCTTGGAACAGATTCTAGTGTCTAACAGTAGCAACAATTGTTTCATAAATGATCCCATGATTGATTTGCTTCAGTTGTCATCACAAATTCAATGAGTGGAACATAAAAAATGTTTCATGCTAGAGAAGCAGGACGGCAACGGCAGAATCACTTGATCAGGTAGTTGAAAAATATGCATTACCAGAATGAGAGTTCTACTTTAGTACATTTGTATGTGTCCTGGTTATGAATAGTGTAACAGTTTGTTAGCTTTAACAATTACATAGCCTGTTTTCTTTTTGTTGCAAATAATCGGCTACTGGATGAAAATTCTGTTTCGTATAGGGCTACCGAATTATTGGAACTTTATCTATAACTTTGTAAAATATAACTTGAAGAGTTGAAGTTATGAGGTAATGTAAGGTATCTCTAAGAGCTGAAAAATACTGTACATGGAATTAGAATCAGATAGAGGCGGACCTATGTTATCAAGTGAGGGGACACAGGCATCCGGAAAGTTCGGCAAATTTTCCATGAATACATGTATATGTTTTTCTTAAAATACTGATATATTAGTAGTGGCATCCTTGACCTTCAAATCCTGGGTCCGCCTCTTGTATGAGATAAACCTGTTAAAGATGGATGAACTGTCCTAGCAGTGGCAAGTGGCAGTGTCCCAAATAAAAATGGTCATTGAAATAGACATATAAGAGGTGGAAAAGGATTCTCAAATAAGCGACACTATTAAGTGGAGGGAAGCAAAAAAAAATTGAGCAAATATATATATATATCTATATAAAAGAGGGCCACGGTTACGTGTCGCCTCTCATTGTCCAGAAATCTCATTTATCTTTGTCCCCCTGTTTTTGCGGTCTTTTTACCCTGCCTTCTCTAAACTTTTGAAAGCGATTTTCACTTATCCGAACGAATACGTCTCTTTCTCTTGTAACTTATTTCTTCCAAACACCTCTTCAAATCTTCCTTTGTCACAACGCCTCTGTTTAACCAAAAATCTGAGTCCTTGGTCAAAGCTAAAAGAAAAATTCGGGTTACTGATAATCAGGAGACAAAAAATAAAATACTTTTGAGAACAATGGTAGAGG
Organism: Nicotiana tabacum; assembly: GCF_000715075.1. NCBI lineage: Eukaryota > Viridiplantae > Streptophyta > Magnoliopsida > Solanales > Solanaceae > Nicotiana > Nicotiana tabacum. The sequence continues at coordinate 18,065,394 of NC_134087.1, read as the reverse complement.
GTAAATAAATAAGTATTTCAGTGTATTCTCAATAGTATATCGTGTCCTTACAAATGATGATACTTCTTCCTTTTATAGATCATTCTAGGTAAAGGAATAAAGCATCAGTTTTAATGACATAATCATGAGCAATAAATGACATTAAATAAGCCGTTATACAATCATTCCTATTAAATACCAACTTTATAACGTATCAGACATTTAATAATGAATTTGGACTCCTTTCTGTCATTTGATCCTTGCTTTTAATGTCTTCTAATCCGTTGACTGTAAATAATTTAAATTGGTACGAGACTCGTATCTATACATCGTCTCGTGCCTATTTAAATTCTTCTTCCCGTGGCTGTTTTCACCGTGTTTTCACCGTGCCTCTTAGTCAATTGTTGTTCTTTGACCATTCAACTAATCCACGTGTCATGCCACATCATTTTTAATATAAATTCAGTTTTTTCCCAATACAGATAGTCCCCCCACTTTCCATTTTTTTTATCAATTAAATAATTGGGAAGTGGATCTTCATGTAAAAAGAACTTTTGCCACAATTAATGCTCATGACAGTACTAACGTCTCAGCAGTCTTTTCCATTTAATGTTCTGTCCATGTGTCATTTTATAATTGATTCTGCTATTCATGCCCTTCTTCGAGACTTCTTCAATCTCACTATTTACGAAGTCACAGCTGCCTTTATTATAGGCTTTTCATCATTATACTTTAAAATTTGACGGTTCCCATTTTACACATACTTTGTCTTCCTTTGTCTTCTTCACAAATTTTCCGCACATACTTTCTTCTTAACAATTTCTTCTTCAAACCCTAACCGTAAAAAAGTTCCAATTCTAGATCAGTTCCCCAACGCCCCTGTTAGACACAAAAGAGGCGGAGGAAGTAGGCCTCGAACAGGGTTAGAATCTACACGAGGCGGTTCATCTGGTTCTTCTTCAAGGAGTTTTATCCCAAAAGCCCCTTCTTCTAAAAGTAGGGAAATTCTTGATACTTCTCAAGAACCCTCAGTTGATGATATAGTTCCCGGCGATTTGTCTTTTGAAAGTGACAAAACGTCTCTTCAAAAACAAATTAAAAATTTAGAAAGAGCCGATACTTACCCAACATTAGTAACTGAGCTTACAATCCCCACCATAAGAAAAGATTGTAATTGGAAGGATAGTCTTCGAATGTCAATTCCTTCCCCAAATCAAAGAATTTCCTCTTTTAGAAATGGGTATTCTTCTGTTTACACTTACCCCTTCACTTTAGGTTTTAATCCTCCAATTGACCCAGTTATTCTCGATTTTTGTCGTTTCTTTACCATTTGTTTGGCCCAAATTGGTCCATTGGTGTGGAGAACAGTGGCTTGTTTGAGATATTTATCATCCAAGGCCAATGTCAATTTCACCTTTTCTCATCTCATTCATTTATATCATCCCAACTTAATACGCCATGGGGTTTTCACCTTAACTGCAAGGAGCAAAAAAGTTTTGGTAAACCCCGAGGATGACAGAGATCGTGGATGGTATATTCGTTACGTTGCTGTCCGTACAGTGGATTTGATTGGCGAAACAAATATTCCCTTTCCTGAGAAGTGGAATTTTGAACGTAAGTTTCCTCTTATTTGTCGTGCGTACTTTTGAGAATTTCAAAAGAGTGTTGTTTTTAACCTCGTCCCTTCTTGGTTTTTTGTAGCAACCATGGGAGATGTGGAACCTATTCCCAACTTTCGTGGCTGGGTAGACTCACTTTTGAAGATTGCTACTAGGGAGCAGAGAACTTGGAAATCAATTTCTTCTTTACATGGCTGGAAAGTCAAAACACATGGTATCCACCCTTCTAAAAATTTTGTTTTACATGTTAAGCACTTTTTCCACAACTTTAATCATGTATATCCATTCTTTAATCAGGATTTGGCATTAGAGGAATGACAGCTGAAGTAGCTATGGCCATTCGCATGTCTGCGAATGCTGCTCTGGATTTAGATAAGGCTCGAGCCTTGCTGCCTAAAAGAAAAGCTACAAAGAAAGGTTCTGAAGAAGAAGAGGAGGGTACCTCCCTAATTACCAGGCCAAGGGCCAGGAGACGAATAATCATTGATGATGAAATTGAAAACACTCCTGCTCGTACCTCCGCCACCGAGCCTGTTTTGATTCAATCTGATGAGGATGCCGAACCAAGATATAACAATGAATCAATTCAGTACCTTTTTGACAGTGGCTTCGGGAGTGGCGAGCTCGGACCTGTTTTTGATGAAGCTCCTCTTTCCTCATTTGTTCTTATTCCCTCCATTCCTCTGCCAACCGTAAGTGTTTCTTTACCAGCTTTAACAACTTCCGTTTGTTTGCCAATTTCTACTGCTCCTATATCTGTTCCCTTGGCTGCTTCAACCGCACCTGCTTCTGCTCCGGTGTTGGTTTCTACATCTTTTCCCTCCATTCCTTCCGCTGCTCCTCTTCCCTCTGTTCATCATACAGAGACAGGTTCTAGCAGCGGAAATATAACAATGAGAAGTGTTACTTTGGAGGTTCCTGCCAATCATAGCCTCCTGAGGAAAACCGGCAGAGCCGATGTTTGGCTCGAACCTCTTATTGGAGATATCGAGAAGAAGAAGATGGAGAGCCATAGCTGCTTAACTTTGATGAACGACGTAGTTCATTCTACTTTGAAGGTATTTCAACCAACAAGTTTTTTTTCTCTTTTTTCTTTTTTTTTAAATTATCTTCAATTTCTCATTTCCATGACTTACCTCTGTAGGCTAACCTTATTAGCACGGAATTAATGAGAAGAATTTCCTCACTGGAAAGAAAAGCTCGTGAGTCTGAGAAGTCTGTCCACGAGGCTGAGGAAATTGCTAGGGGAGCCCAACTTGAAGCAACCAACTGGAAGGAGCAGTTCGAAAATGCTCAAGGGACTATAGAAGAGTTGCAAGAAAATAAAAACCTCCTAGAGCAGCAAAACCGTGGTTTAACTTCTGAGCTGGCAACAGTCAAAGCTTCTTCAAGCCAATTGAAAAGAGACAAAGAGCTTTTGGAATGCTCTTTATCAGAACAATTATCCAGAGCTAGTGAAGAAGTTAGAGAGCTGAAGGCACTTTTGGCTAAAAAGGAAGAATATGCAGGAGAGTTAGTGCAAAACTTGACTCAAGCTCAGGCTGACTTACAGACTTCTTCTGTCGAGATTCAAGCCTTGAAGAGTTCTCATGCTTCTCATGAAGCTTCCCTTGATTCCCATTTAGCTGAAAATCAAATTTTAAAAAACGATCTTGCTATGTGGGAAAAGGAATATGGACTTCTAGAGGAAAATTTTAACATAGAAGTGAGTTGGGCTTTTCTGAATTCTCGTCGTGATGCTTTGACGGAAGCTGCTCAAGAGGGTTTTGACTTGCAGTCTGAACTGGCTAAAGTCATAGATACCATCGAGAAAAGCCAACAGTCTACTGATACTCCTTCTCCTGCCCTTGAAGTTCCTGAAAATGTTGCTATTCCAGCTTCAGAGGGTGAAACTTCTACAACCCAGTCTATGGAAGTTGAAGCTTCCGTGACAATCCCCTCAACTGAATGATGGTTTGATCCCTTAGTTTTTTTTTAAAGGATTTTTTGGTGAAAGTCCCCAGTTATCATAATGGGGCAATTGTATAAACTTTTATTGACTAAGTTTCTACTTAGTTTTTTTTTTTTTTAATTAGATCAAGAAGTTTGTTAATACTTCAATGTGTTCTACTCTTGCCTTTTCTTTACTTATTTAGGACTTATAGAATAGTTTAGCATTTTTATCCTTTGAAAATGCTTTATGATTCTCCCATGACTTATTGACATGAGGCTTATAAAAGAGGGCCCTTTTATTTTATCGACACTTAATGAAGAAGACGTCTCAACTTCATAATGGTGTTAAAATACGATGAAAGTAATAGGAAAACACATGTTTTGTATGAAACAACTTTGGCAAGTTTTAATTCATAAACTTTTAACAAGTGTTTGACTGTTACATGTATTACAATACATCTACAACTTTTCTCGTAACTGTTTTTCTTGTAACAGATTTGTAAATAACATAAACTAAACAAGGTTTTTTTTATAACCTGTTTCAGTACATAGTCATGACCCTATCTTTACATGTTAAGAAGGGTTTGAGAGGTGACTTTGTTTATGAGTTTGAGAGATGACTCTGTTGTTCTCATGAATGCTGAAGACTTCGTAACTTCTTCTCAACACTTGCTTCAGTTTGGCCGACTTTTATTCGATACTCGTATCTGTTTCTTTGCACCTATCTGCGTATAATATGTAGTCCCCCAAGTGTTTGAGCGGTGAAGTATGAAGCCTCGAACACTTGTTTATTTCTTTTTACTTTGGCCCTTTTCCTGAAACAGAAAGATATACGGGACTCGACTATGTGATTATAGATGAAGACTGCCTAACTCGTGTGTATTTCCATCAGATTAATTGTAACCCTGGGCTAGGAATTTATGCATACTCCATTTTGCCTTGCAGGTTGTGACTCATCATTTGGCACGAGTTAGGATATTTAGCCTAGCATCTAAAATCGTTAGTAAAATATTAAAAAATCAAGAGAAGAATTTTTACATGATGATACCTGACCGTAAGTACTTTCTTAAAAGTAATATCTTTTTAAGTGGACAGCATTCCAATGTAAGGGTAAAACTTTACCATCCATTGTTTCCAACTGGTATGCTCCTTTTCCCGCAATGCCACGAACTTTGTATGGTCCTTCCCATGTTGGACTTAGCTTTCCTGAGTTAACAGCTTTTGTAGATTGGAAAACCTTTTTAAGCACAAAGTCCCCAATTTTGAAAAATCTGAGGCGTGCTTTCCTGTTGTAATATCGTTCTATTACTTGCTTTTGTGCTGCCATCCTTATCAAAGCAGCCTCTCTTCTTCCTTCAAGTAAATCTAGGCTAACCCGCATCTCTTCATTATTAGATTCCTCCGTTGCCTGATCGTACCGTGTGCTTGGCTCACCTATTTCAACTGGTATTAAGGCTTCCGTACCATAAACCATCGAAAATGGTGTTTCTCCAGTGCCTGTTTTGGTCGTTGTACGATAAGCCCATAGTACTCCGGGTAACACCTCAGGCCAATTACCTTTTGAATCTTGTAACCTCTTTTTCAAGTTATTGATAATAACTTTGTTAGTTGATTCCGCTTGTCCATTCCCCACTGGATGGTATGGCGTAGATGTTATTATTTTGATCTGCCAACTTTGAAAAAACTCTGTAACTTGTGCTCCAATGAATTGTGGTCCATTGTCACATACGATCTCCTTTGGTACTCCAAAGCGGCATATTATATTGCGCCATATGAAGTCTTTAACTTCTTTTTCTCGTACCTGTTTAAATGCCCCTGCTTCTACCCATTTAGTGAAATAATCTGTAAGTACGAGTAGAAATTTTACCTGACCTTTCGCTTGTGGAAGTGGACCTACGATATCCATTCCCCATTTCATAAAGGGCCAAGGGACTAAAACAGTATGTAGTAACTCAGCTGGTCTGTGGATATTATTGCCGTACCTTTGACATTTATCACATTTGGACACGAAAATGGTTGCCTCTTCTTCCATCTTAGGCCAATAATACCCTGTGTGAATTAACGTTCTTACCAGTGACCGTCCTCTTACGTGATTCCCACAATGTCCTTCATGTACTTCTCTCATGACATATTCGGTTTGAGAAGGGCCGAGACACCTTGCTAGTGGTCCGCCGAACATCTTTTGATAAAGATTACCTTGATATAAACAATATCGTGCAGCTCTTTTGCGAAGCGCGAAAGCCTTTCCTTTGTCATTAGGCACGGTTTCGTGCTGTAAAAAGGCAACAATTTCATTTCTCCAATACCATGTTAGATGATTAAAATTTACCTCGTTTTTGTCAGGTTCGAGAACGGAATGAAATAGATGTATGACTAAAACATCTGTATTGTTTGCCACGTCTGCTGCGGATGCAAGGTTTGCTAAAGCATCTGCCTCTGCATTCTCATCTCTTGGGACTTGCACTACTTTCCAAGTTTGGAATTGCTTTACTAACTCCCGTACCTTTGCGAGGTATTCTTGCATTCGTGACTCTCTGGCTGTGTAAGTCCCCAGCATCTGATTAACCACGAGTTGAGAATCACTCTTGATTATAATCTGTGTTATGCCGAGTTCTCGTGCCAATTCTAAACCTGCAATTACAGCTTCATATTCTGCTTCATTGTTAGTTATAGAATGACATTTTATAGCCTGTCTAATGGTCTCACCCGCAGGTGGTACGAGGACTATTCCTAAGCCTGCCCCTTTTACATTAGATGAATCGTCAGTGTATAAAACCCAAGTCCCCGGGTTTGCACCATTAAAAACTAATAATTCTTTTTCTGCTTCTAAATGCATCCCCTGGCTAAAATCAGCCACGAAATCAGCTAGTACTTGAGACTTTATAGCGGTCCTGGGTTGATAAATAACTTCATATTCACTTAGTTCTATAGCCCATTTTGCTAATCTTCCTGAAAGTTCATGTTTATGCAAAATATTTCGAAGCGGAAAAGCAGTAACTACAACAATGGGATGACATTGAAAATAAGGTCTTAACTTTCTAGATGTCATGACCAAAGCTAATGCTAATTTTTCTAGTTGTGGGTATCGTGTCTCAGCTTCCAATAAGGACTTACTTACGTAATAAATAGGAGATTGTTTACCTTGGTCCTCGCGGACTAAAACAGCACTTACCGCGACTTCAGATACGGCCAAATAAATAAGAAGTTTTTCCCTACCTTCGGTTTTGCCAACAACGGTGGTTTTGACAAATAAGTTTTCAAATTTCTAAGGGCTTGCTGACAATCTTCATTCCATTCAAAATGATCTTGCTTTTTAAGTGCAGAGAAAAACTTAAAACACCTTTCTGAGGATTTGGAAATAAATCTCCCCAAAGCTGCAATTCTTCCCGTTAATCGTTGTACTTCCTTTTTATTAGTAAGGATATCCGGGATTTCTTCTATTGCTTTGATCTGAGAAGGATTCACCTCAATACCACGGTTAGAAACAAGAAAACCCAAAAACTTACCTGATACAACTCCAAATGCACATTTTTCTGGGTTGAGTTTCATATTAAATTTTCGCAAAATTTCAAAAGTAATAGATAGATGAGAAATATGATCATGAGATTGCTGGTTTTTGACGAGCATATCGTCTATATATACCTCCATTGTTTTCCCTAAATGTTCTTGGAACATTTTGGTGACCAACCTTTGATAGGTTGCCCCAGCATTTTTGAGACCAAAGGGCATTACTTTATAACAATAAGTCCCCTTGTCTGTGATGAAAGAAGTTTTTTCTTCATCACCAGGATCCATTTTGATTTAATTATATCATGAGTATGCATCTAAAAAACTTAAAAGTTCATGACTTGCGGTCGCATCAATTAGTTGATCTATATGTGGTAAGGGAAAGGAATCTTTTGGACATGCTTTATTTAAATCAGTATAATCTACACAAACACGCCACTTACCATTTTTCTTGGGTACAACCACCGTATTAGCTAACCAAGTTGGATATTTTACCTCACGGATTGATCCGATTTTTAATAATTTTTGGACTTCATCCTGAATCACCTGGTTCTTGAAAGCACCTTGTTTCCGTTTCTTTTGCTTTACTGGTGTGAAAGAAGGGTCCTCGTTGAGTTTGTGAGTCATCACATTTGGAGGTATCCCTGTCATATCAGCGTGGGACCAAGCAAAGCAATCTAAGTTAGCTTTTAAAAATTCGATTATCATACCTCGCATGTTCGTGTCTAAATTAGCCCCGATATAAACCTTTCGTTCAGGCTGTTGATCAAATAACGTCACTGCATCAAGCTCTTCAATCGTCGTTTTGATACTTTCATTCTCTTCAGGTTCTTGAACTGTGTCAGGCCTTGAGTCCAAATCTATTTTCTCTTGTTCAGTTGAAGTTTGATCTTTTTTACTTTCAATTGTTTCCTGTAATTGCTATTTTGCTTTATTTACGGCGCTCGTACTTGTTACAGCGTTGACATTTCTGGCCATCTGCTGATCCCCACGAATTTGACAAATTCCCCATGGTGATGGGAATTTGATAACTTGATGCAGGGTTGATGGGACAACATCTATATCGTGTATCCATGGCCTTCCCATGATCATATTGTAGGCCATTTCCATATCAACTACCTGAAATTTAGTTTCCTTCACAACACCCATAGCAAAAGTTGTTAGTATTACCTCACCTTTTGTTACTACACTTGAGTTGTCGAAACCTGACAAGGTGTGCGCCTTGGGTAACATTTTGTCTTCAGCTTGCATTTCCCGCAGTACCCTTAGTAATATAATATTTACAGAACTTCCCGGATCAATCAAAACTCGCTTTACATTAGTATCATATACAAGTAAAGATATTACCAGTGCATCATTATGTGGAGTTGTCACTCCTTTGTTATCTGCATCATCGAACGAAATGCTTTCATTGTCAAGGACCTACCGCACCCGTTTCCCATGTGTAATTGTTACCTTAGAAACCTTGTTTGAAGCTGTGTAAGTTATGCCATGAATATCTTCTCCCCCGCTTATGACATTCACTGTCCTCTTGGGTGAAGGAGGTTGTGGTGGTTCTTGTCTGTTCTTCATATAAGATTGTTTTCCTTTCTCACTAAATAACTCAGTGAGATATTCTTGCTTCAATAAATGATCAACTTTACTTTGCAGGAATCTGCATTCTGAAGTTTTGTGCCCGTGATCGTTGTGAAATTCGCACCAATGATCCGGATTGCGTCTACTTGGGTTTGACCGCATTTCTTTCGGCCACCGTACCTTATCTCCCATGCTTCTTAAAACAGCTACGAGCTCGGAGGTAGAGACGTTGAAATTATATCCACCGAATCGTGCCTTTAAACTCCTGTCATCATCACGTGATTCTTGTCTATTCCGATCATTCCTGAACTTTGAAGGAGAGCTAGAATCCCGGTTCCTTGACTTTTGATCGTATTGTTGGTTATCTTGCTTCGACCGTGGATCCTTTCCTGCGGGTCCCATATATGGATCGTACCTGTTTTTACCTGATCTTTTTTCGGAATCTGACCTTCGGGTACCGCCCCTTTCTTCATGATGGAGCTTAGGTACGGTATCTTCTTCGATTCGCAGCTTCGTGCTATACCTGTTGTAAACATCATTCCATGTGGTTGCAGGAAATTCTCGAAGACTTTCTTTGAGTCGTCTCGTGGCTTCAGAACTTTTGTCATTTAAATTACTTGCAAAAGCTATAGCAGCCCAATTGTCAGGCATACGAGGTAGAGTCATTCTTTCACGTTGGAACCTATCAACGAAGTTTCTAAGCAACTCCGAATCCCCTTGTTTGATTTTGAAAATATCTTCCATCCTTTTCTCAACTTTTTGTGCTCCCGAATGTGCTTTAATAAAAGAATCTGCAAGCTCAGCAAAAGAATTAATAGAATTTTCAGATAAAAGAGAATACCAGGTTAATGCACCCTTGGTGAGTGTTTCTCCAAATTTCTTGACCAATACTGATTCAATTTCTTGTTTGGTCAAGTCGTTGCCTTTCACGCCGGTTGTAAATGCAGTCACGTGGTCACGTGGGTCTGTAGTACCATCATATTTTGGGATGTCAGGCATTTTAAATTTTTTCGGAATTGGAAGGGGAGCAGCACTAGGCTTCCATGGTTGTTGTGAGTATTTGTCCATGTCTACTCCTTTTATTACAGGTGGAACTCCAGGGATTTGCTCTATTCGCTCATTTTGTTCCTTCAGCTGTTTCTGCAAGGTTAGTACTAAATTTTGCAAATATGAATTATTTAAATTACCTGGTCCCCCTTCTTGTGGTTCACTGGGGGTTGCTCCGTTTCTAGAATTATCAAGACCAGAACGAGGGTTCTCCAATGTATTATTATCAGGAGTCGGTGTAGGTGGCGCAGCAGGCAATCGACTAACAAGTGCCTGAAGAGCTTTGCCGACTTGTGCATCGATTAGCTTTTGCAAAGCTTCAGTTGTAACTCCTTCAAAATGTTCAGATTGCTCTTGTTGATCAGCACGGGATTCAGTAACAGGAGTGCCTTCACGAGATTGACGTGGTGAATTTAAAGGAGAGGGAACCACGGTATCTTGATTTTGATGTATTTGAATTTCATGGTTTCCCAATGTGTTGTTACTGTTGTTGTCGGTGTTATTGTTTGACATGGTAACGATAATAGATAAGATATAGCTTAAAAGGAAAGATTATCAGATTCCTGGTAATGGAACCAATTTGTTTAACCAAAAATCTGAGTCCTTGGTCAAAGCTAAAAGAAAATTCGGGTTACTGATAATCAGGAGACAAAAAATAAAATACTTTTGAGAACAATGGTAGAGGGTAAATAGATAAGTATTTCAGTGTATTCTCAATAGTATATCGTGTCCTTACAAATGATGATACTTCTTCCTTTTATAGATCATTCTAGGTAAAGGAATAAAGCATCAGTTTTAATGACATAATCATGAGCAATAAATGACATTAAATAAGCCGTTATACAATCATTCCTATTAAATACCAACTTTATAACGTATCAGACATTTAATAATGAATTTGGACTCCTTTCTGTCATCTGATCCTTGCTTTTAATGCCTTCTAATCCGTTGACTGTAAATAATTTAAATTGGTACGAGACTCGTATCTATACATCGTCTCGTGCCTATTTAAATTCTTCTTCCCGTGGCTGTTTTCACCGTGTTTTCACCGTGCCTCTTAGTCAATTGTTGTTCTTTGACCATTCAACTAATCCACGTGTCATGCCACATCATTTTTAATATAAATTCAGTTTTTTCCCAATACAGCCTCCCTCTCACCCTACTTTTACTACTCCTAATGAACAAGAATTTCTCATCCCGCCGGAGGTCTAAGGTTAAGGATTAATCCCCTAGGCACAGGATAAGGAACAGGGATTACTTTCTCCACGGAGAAATAGGGGTTCATCCCAGTGAGGATTAGAGGGTTTATTCCCAGCGAGGATTAGACAGCGTAACGTAAATCTCTTCTTTCTATTTTTAGGTTTCCTTAAACGGTTTGGTTGATGCTTTATTTATCTTTATATTCTACATTCTCCAAACTTTCTTGATTTCAGGTTGATCGTACCAATCAATTTACATCTTTTGCTGATTTTTCCCCAATTTTTGCGGGATTCCTTCAATCTCGAATGCAATATACATAGATTACATTCTTTGCACATGGAAGATTTTACTAACATCGGTTCAGTTGTAGTTTTTTGAAAATAAGTCGTTAAGTTGTGAGATACAAAAGTTTCACGCCCTTCCACTCCCCCTTTTCTCTTACCAAAAGTTAAGAGAAAAATAAAATAGTAGAGGAAAAGGAAAAGTTCGACTGATTTAGAGCCCGTTTGGCTTAGCTGATTTAGAGTAGTTGATAAACATTAGGTGCTAAAAAGCACTTTTAAGTGCTAAAACTGATTTAAAAAATAAGCACTTAGGTGTTTGGATAAAAGTGCTGAAATTAATAATATGCAGTTGAAGAACTTATACGAAAAGTTTTGTTTTAAAAAGAAGTATTTTAGGAATAGAATAATAAATATTTTGGTCAAACTTAAAGTGTTTATAAGCTGAAATTTGATAAGTTGGGGGAGATCAACTTATGGCTTTTGGCTTAATCTTGGCTTATAAGCACTTTTAATTTTACCAAACGCGTAGATAAACCAAAAAGCACTTTTCCCATAATATTTTTCTTGCAAATCCAATTTCTGAGTTCAAAGCTTCTTCTTCTCTCTCTTTTTTGCTCGATGTATATACGTTCTTTGTATTAAGTTTTATAAAGAGGAAAATCGGTGAAAGGTTGGTTATTACGAGGAGGAAGAATGGTGTATTAATTGCCACCACTATATTCATTATGTAATTTTCTCATTATGATGTCCTTTGAAATTGCTACCGTTATTTTTAGTAATTGTTGCAACCGTTCCATCTTTATTGAAAGAACACAATCGTTCATCTTTATTGGAAAAACACAGCTTTTGAGTTTTTAAATTATGGGAAATGCATAAGTACCCCCTGACCTATACCCGGATTTTCAACTACACACTTTTTCTTTGCGGGAATCCTATTACCCCCCTAAACTTATTTTAAATGGAATTATTTGCACCCTTAACGCTGATGTGGAAGAGTGTGTGTATTTCACTTTCCAAAAGGAGAGTGAGAAGCAAGAAAAAATGATTTTCAGATTATTTTTTATTCTTTTTTATCATTTTTTTCTTACCTTTTTTTCCTTTTCCTTTATCTTTTTTCTTTTCCTTTTTTTTCCGTTTCTTCTCTAATTCCGGCGGATATTCATTCACCGGCAACTTTGTCTAACCGTTTTCTTCCATTTTTTCTTTTCACACACAAACTAAACTCTCAAAAAGATTTATTCATAAACAAAGCAAAATACACTCAGATTTGGGGGGGGGGAAATTTCATCATCGGAAAATATTCCCACGCCGGAAAAAAATGATGTATTGACATTTTAACTGGAAAAAGTTTTCTCAGCTTATATTCGTTTTTATTTCTTTTGCTCTTCCTCCCACTCATAAATTACACTTTCAAGAAAAAATTATATATATATAACAAAACACACTTAGACCGGGATAAAAATCTGTCGATGGAAAAAAAAATCACCGAAAAAATGGTGTTTGTGAAATTCCGACGACCACCACTTTATGCCGCCGGTGACCAAAACAAAAAGAAAGAGAATGAAATAACCGAAAAAATGAGAATAATAAGAAATAAGAAAAAAGAAAAAGAAGAAAGAATAAAAAAAAAATACTAAAAATACATGTGGGGGCGCGTGTAGCCCACTACTTGCCAAGAGTTTGGTTGTCTAGTTTTAAGATGCAAATAATTCTATTTAAAATAAGTTTAGGGGGGTAATAGGATTCTCGCAAAGAAAAAGTGTGTAGTTGGGAATCCGGGTATAGGTCAGGGGGTACTTATGCATTTTTCCTTTAAATTACAATAAAGAACAAAATTGGAGGGAAAAAATTTGGAAAAGACAAAAAAACAGGAAAAAAGATAAATAGGAATACTCATCTATGGGATGTGCCACGTCAAACTTCTATGTCCCTCCTTTATATATTTATATAGTCTTTTCAAAACTTAAAAAAATAAGAAATTCAAGTTGGTGTTGCATTATTTTTTTGCAAAATTCTTATTGCACAACATATTTTCTTAAGTTTTGGTTTAGATGCAATTTTTTTTTATGTATCCTAGCAGGGATAACCACTTGAATTGCTACCCGTGAATATTTGATCCATCTGTTGCAACTAATTATTATTCTTATTGTGCTTTTTTTAATGCTTTTTCACATATATTCTCTATCAAATAATATTTTCCTCTATTCCTCCTTTTCCTTTTTCTTGAACTCTATAATAACATTAGTATTTAATAATTCTATATTCTTACAATGGGTGCAGCCCTTAACTAGAAGTCTAGAATTATGTAGTCAAAGCTTCGATTCTCTTCAACTCTTTCAAATTGAAGTATATTCAAAAGAATCTTAGGAGTCCGACAACTAGAAACAATTGCTTAAAATGACTTTGTAAATTGACTCTAACTAATTTTCTTGAACTGTTCCTGGTGCGGAGAACCAGCATATAAGGGATGTTACCATCTTTTGCATTTTTTCTCAGTGAAAATGATGTTTATTTTACTTAATCTTCCATCCTTACATTGTTAACTATGAAATCGCCAGACTATTTGTGCATATGTAAGATGCACCAAGGATGCTCTACTTATTTTTCAAATATATTGTGAATTCTTAATCTCTTTGTGATCTCAGGTGACACTATGCGTACTTTGATAGGAAGGTTTTAAGGTGTGCTACAGAAACCAGAAGATGTATACAGAGAATGAAAGGTGAGACTTCAGTTTTCTTTTTTCTCTATGTTCTATGAGTTTTTTTTTTTTTTGATTCATCTGCTGTAATTGTTATTCTTATTTTGATTTTTACACTTTTTAGATGTATTCTCCATCAAATGACAATTTTCTTTATTCATGTTCAGGAAGTGTAGTATACACGTTTCACAATGGATGCAGTCCTTAATTGGAAGTCCAGAATTATACTTGAAGCTTTTCGTTTCTCTTCAACTCCTTTAAATTGAAGTCTATTCAAAAGAATCTTATGACTCCACCAACTAACATCAATTGTTTGAAATGGATTTGAAAATTAACAGTAACCAACTTTTCTTGAACTATTGAAGGAGCGAAGAATGTGTTAGGACCCGGTGGCACTAAACACTACTGCACAGTGGAATAAAATAAATGATCAATGAAACCAAAAATAAATGACACAATATTTAACGTGGTTCACCTAAAACGTTTAGGCTACGTCCACAAATCCGACACCAACTTCCACTAAAACATTTAGCAGGCATACAAAGAGAGACTTCCCCAATAATTTGGAGGTACAACAATTCCTAAGCTCTACCCAAAATAGTGGCGCACACAAAAGTGTTTCCCGAAAAATACCCGACTAGTATTTCTACTCACTATTTTGTCACTCCCCTGTTAGGAAACATTCCTAAAGGAACTATATCTCTCTCCCTCTCAAACTCTTTCTTCTTGAGTTTTTTTGATATATTTTTTTTTGGTGTGTTATACAATGAAATGGAAGGGGGTATTTATAGTTTTGAGATAGGGACCAAAAGTGCAAATCTCACCTACCAAGAAGGATCAATTTGCAATATTCCCATCTCACCTACCACTCATTGCATCATTGCTTATCTCACTAAGGAGAGTTGCATCATTGCTTACCTCTCCCATACATCACCATAATTGTTGGAAAAACTAACAATTCTCCCCCTTCCAACTATATGGTGGATCCACTATCCCTGCAGCTTCTCTACAGAACTCAAACTTCCCTTTCGGTAAAGTCTTGGTCAACATGTCCGATCCATTTTCGTCTGTATGGATCTTTTCAAGCCGCAACATCCTCTTCTCCAACACATCCCTGATCCAATTATATCTCACATCAATATGTTTGGATCTGGAATGGAATGAGGCATTCTTCGCAAGGTGGATAGCACTTTGACTATCACAAAATAACTGATAACCGTCTTGCGAAAATCCAAGTTCAGTTAAGAACTTCTTCATCCATATCAATTCTTTGCAAGCCTCCGTTGCTGCGATGAATTCAGCTTCAGTAGTTGATAATGCAACACATTTTTGCAACTTTGATTGTCATGACACAGCTCCCCCTGAAAAGTTAATCAAGTATCCTGAAGTTGATTTTCTAGAATCAACATCTCCGGCCATATCTGCATCAGTATAGCCAACCAACACAGGGTTGTCTTCTCCAAAACATAAGCATAGTTTGGAGGTTCCTCAAAGATACCTGAGAATCCACTTAACAGCATCCCAATGTTCCTTTCCTGGATTAGAAAGAAATCTACTTACCACTCCTACAGCGTGAGCGATATCTGGCCGTGTACAAACCATGGCATACATCAAACTTCCTACTGCTGAAGCATATGGAATCCGCTCCATCTTTCTTCTCTCATCATCTGTTGACGGGCTTTGCTTGGTGCTCAATCTAAAGTGGTTAGCAAGAGGACAGCTAACTGCTTTAGTTTTCTCCATATTGAACCGTTGAAGTACCTTCTCGATGTACTTCTCCTGAGACAACCATAACTTCTTGGCTTCTCGGTCTCGCATAATCCTCATCCCAAGGATCTGTTTTGCTGGCCCCAAGTCTTTCATGGCGAAGAACTTGCTTAGCTGTTCTTTTAAGCTATTAATTCTGGAAACATTCCGGCCAACAATCAACATATCATCCACATAGAGCAATAGGATGATGAAATCATCGTCAGAAAACTTCTGAGCGAACACACAATGGTCTGAAGTTGTCTTCTTGTAGCCGTGTTGCCCCATCACCGACTCGAACTTCTTGTACCACTGCCTTGGTGCCTGTTTTAAGCCATAGAGGCTTTTCCTCAATCTACAAACGCAATCCTCTTTCCCCTTTTGCTGGAAACCGTCTGGTTGCTCCATGTATATCTCCTCTTCCAAATCACCATGTAGGAAGGCGGTTTTTACATCCATCTGCTCAATCTCCAGGTTGAGGCTTGCTGCTAATCCCAGCACCGTGCGTATTGAGGTCATTTTCACAACTGGTGAGAATATTTCATCAAAGTCAATGCCTTTCCTTTGATTGAAACCTTTGACAACCAATCTTGCTTTGAATCTCGGAAGGGAATTGTGTTCATCATGCTTCATCTTG
Source organism: Nicotiana tabacum (assembly GCF_000715075.1). Classification (NCBI taxonomy): domain Eukaryota; kingdom Viridiplantae; phylum Streptophyta; class Magnoliopsida; order Solanales; family Solanaceae; genus Nicotiana; species Nicotiana tabacum. The sequence continues at coordinate 18,049,167 of NC_134087.1, read as the reverse complement.
AACACCCACTTATTCTTCAAAGCTCTCTTGCCTTTCGGCAACTTCACCAGCTCAAACGTCTTGTTCTCATGCAAGGATTTCATCTCGTCTTGCATGGCTTCTATCCATTTTTCCTTATGTTCATCATCAATAGCTTCTTCAAAGCTGTCGGGTTCTCCCCCGTTAGTGAGTAACACATACTCATGTGGAGAATATCTGGTAGACTGTTGCACAACTCTTCCAGATCTTGTGTGATAAGGAGGGTTATTGAGGATTGGTGGTTGAGGTTGATCCTCCTCGTCTGCATCATCATCACCATTGTCCTCGTTACCTTCAGTATCTGCTGGTTCATCTTCATTAGGAAGATCAGGGGCTTCAGGTTGATTATCCTGAACATCATCTCCAACTTGTCTCGGCACCACTGTTGGAGGCAACTCAAACTCAGCAGAATCATCAGTGGACTTCTCTACTTTGTCAATGTCTTCAATTGTTTGGTCCTCAACGAACACGACATCTCGACTCCTGACGAGCTTCTTCTGCACCGGATCATAGAACTTATAGCCAAGCATGTCTTGACCATAGACGATGAATACACACTCCCTTGTCTTGACATCAAGTTTGCTCCTTTCATCTTTCGGAACATGGACATAGGCTTTGCAGCCAAATACCCGTAATTGATCATAAGAGATATCTCTTCCTGACCAAATCTTTTCTGGAGCCTCGTACTGAAGAGGGACACAGGGTGAATGGTTCAGCACATAGGCTGCTGTAACTAGAGCTTCACCCCAGAAAGCCTTTGGTAACTTTGAATGAGAGAGTAAACATCTGGTTCTCTCGATCAAAGTTCTGTTCATCCTCTCAGCCAAGCCATTCAACTGGGGAGTTTTAGGAGGGGTGAACTGATGTCGAATACCATGCTCTTTACAGTAAGCATCAAATTGACCCTGGTATTCACCGCCATTGTCTGTCCGGATGCACTTCAACTTCTTACCAGTCTCTCTTTCCACCAAGGTCAGAAACTGTTTGAAAACTTGAAACACTTGATCCTTGGTCTTCAGCGTGTATACCCATGTCTTTCGTGAATGATCATCAATAAAGGTCACGAAATATCGGGCACCACCGAGGGACTTCTTGAAAGGTCCACATACATCTGAGTGTACCAGATCCAACACATTTTGCCTTCTGGAAGGAGGGAATCTTTTGAACGAAACTCTGTTTTGTTTCCCAGCTAAACAGTCAGCACACTTCTTCAACTGGATCTGGTTTAGACCTGGTAAGGCGTTCTTCTTTACCAAACGCGCCATTGACTTCTCACTCATGTGGCCAAGACGTCTATGCCACAACTTGATATTGCTATCATTCTCCGCAACATTTATAACTTGTTGGGAGATGCTCGCCTGGGTCACGTACAACTTTGACTGCTTCGTGCCCCGCGCCACCACTAATGAGCCCTTCGTGAGCTTCCATTGGCCATTATGGAAGGTATTGCAGTAACCTTCCTCATCGAGCTTGTCTACGGAGATCAGATTCAGGCGCATATCTGGAACATGCCTGACATCTCTTAAAAGTAGCTTCATCCCATTCATGGTCTCTAGGCAAACATCACCTTTGCCTACAACTGTTGAGAAATTGGCATTTCCCATCTTTACACGACCAAAGTCTCCAGGTGTGTAAGATGAGAAGAGTTCTCTCCGTGGCGTCGCATGAATGGTAGCCCCACTATCAATCACCCAGGTCATCTCTTGGGTTGTCAGATTGATAATGTCGTCATCGTAGACAACGTTGAACTCACCAAAGGAGTTCGTTTCATCATCACTGCTTTCTTCGGGCTTCACCTTTTTGCCTTTGTTCTTCTTCTGGTCATTCTAGAACTGTCGGCAAAATCTTTTGATATGCCCCTTCTTTTTGCAGTAATGGCACTCAACATTTGCAAATTTGTTGGATTTACCTCTGCTCTTATCTCTGTTACTCTGGCTCTTATTTTGACTTCTCCCCCTAGTCGTAATAGCGAACACCTCTGACTGTGAAGAAGATGTTCCTTGTGATCGGCGTCTCATTTCTTCATTCAGAATGCCACTCTTGACTGTCTCCATGTTTACCACACCGTTGGGTGCAGAATTGGTGATTGAAACCTTCAAGGTTTCCCATGACTCTGGGAGTGTTGCCAGCACCATAAGAGCAAGTACCTCGTCATCGAACTTTATGCCCATTCCCGACAACTGGTCGACAATCCCTTGTATTTCATTAAGGTGATCTGCCACAGTTGTCCCTTCTACATATTTTACTTGCATTAATTTTGTCAAGTAAAATAATTTGTTGTTACCTGTTTTAGAGGCATACAACTCTTCGAGCTTGTCCCATAACGACCTTGCATGTGTCACACCAGAAATGTGGTTGTACACATTGTCTTCAACAAATTGCCGTATGTAGCCGCACACTTGGTTGTGCTCAAATTCCCAGTCCTCGTCTGACTTATCTTCAGGTTTCTGAGAACTAAACACCGGCAGGTGCATCTTTGTCACGAACAGGAGATCCTTCATCTTGTTTCTCCATAAGTGATAATTTGTACCATTCAGGTTGACCATCTTGCTTGTCCTCGCCTCCATTTAGATCAGAATTTGACAGACTTCTGCAATCTAAAAAAAATTCCGACGGTGAATAGTAACCGTGGATATGAATAGTGCCCGTATGGATGAATAGTACTCGTACGTATGAATAGTACCGTACGTATGAATAGTACTCTAACCAAAGCTCTGATGCCACTTGTTAGGACCCGGTGGCACTAAACACTACTGCACAGCGGAATAAAATAAATGATCAACGAAACCAAAAATAAATGACACAATATTTAACGTGGTTCACCTAAAACGTTTAGGCTACGTCCACAAATCCGACACCAACTTCCACTAAAACATTTAGCAGGCATACAAAGAGAGACTTCCCCAATAATTTGGAGGTACAACAATTCCTGAGCTCTACCCAAAATAGTGGCGCACACAAAAGTGTTTCCCGAAAAATACCCGACTAGTATTTCTACTCACTATTTTGTCACTCCCCTGTTAAGAAACATTCCTAAAGGAACTATATCTCTCTCCCTCTCAAACTCTTTCTTCTTGAGTTTTTTTGATATATTTATTTTATTCCGCTGTGCAGTAGTGTTTAGTGTCACTGGGTCCTAACAGAATGAGACTATAAGGAGTGCACCCAACCAGTGCTCCACTTATTAATGCTGGAGATTGTCCTGGACAATCAAGCTTAGATTTGTATCTATTAACAATAACTTTTTTTTATGAGACTTGAGACTGAATAAGATGTAGTTGTAGATAATTATTAAAATATATTTGCTTGCATTTTTTATCCTGGCATAATTTTAATGCTTCAATCTGGTGGTAATACACTATTGAAAGTTTATCAATTTGTGAGGACTGATTTGATTCGTTAAATAGGCGAGTTTTGCAGACTTTTGCCGGCTGAGTTTCGAGACTTTATTAAGAAGATAGAAGTCGGGGTTACTGCTGAATGGAGAGACCAATCACGTGGGCACAACTGAAGCAAAAAAGGAGAAGAAAATAGTGGTTGAAGCAGAAGCTGAGAATGATGAGGAACCAGCACCATGAAAGCTGTTGTGTTCCTCCCGAAGCAGAAGTTAAGAATAGTAAAACCTTAGTCAAGGTGGAAGAACACCAGCAATCGAAACAGAAGTACCAAATATTTGATGATAACTAAAGACTAATATAACAATCCATTTTCGGCCCTCTCCATATGTAAAAGTTTTCTTATCATCATTTTCTTTTGCCTTTTCCTATTTCAATTTTTACAGGAAGACATAAATCCAAGGATTTATAGCTCTTCATTATTGTTCTCTCTTTCTTCCTTGCCTATCCCTGTTAAGTTTGTGCATAAATTCTCAAACGAGCTTTTTCATCAATACAATACTTTTAGAAAATCTACTACTAAAAATTGTTATTTTTTCATCAATAAAATACTTTTAAAAAATCTACTTCTAAATTTTTTTATTTTCAGTATTTTTTTTCTTAAATCGTATAATAATATGGAGGAGTGGCTTTAGTTATGATATTAGAGGTATTTTTCTGAATCTTTGCTTTCACTTTCGAGTTAGTATAAAAAACTTAATGCATAAAAACTTTTTTACTGTAGCAGTTGTGATCATTGTAGTAATAGTTTATGGTAAAACCATGAAAAAGATATGTCTGATTAGTAGAGATTGAGTTCTTTTATATCCTTAATTATTTATCCATCTTTTGTCAAAATTTACTAGTTTTTTGCTAAATGAAGGCCATAAAATAAAAAATGTCATTTAGGACAACATACTTTAACGAAATGAAGTTTACTGCTATGGACTTGGATAACAGATTACTACCCACAACCCCAACGTACTCATAATATCCGATTTTTCTCGCATTTCATGTAGTTTAAAAGTTTGAATTTTATGCGCTAATAATGTAAAAAATTTACATAAAAGTCACTTAAAAAGTATTAGAACCAAGCTAACAAAAATTTAAAAGTGCACAACTCAAAATCTTCTAATAATTCTTAGAACCATGTATAAGATAACTTCAAATAATTGAGTTGATATCAAACATATCTTTAATTGTTAGATATAAAACCTATACAAAATTATTAGAATAACAATAATAATCTTGTCGTGCTTAAAGGCGGGTAGTTTTTTTAAAATAGTTGAAATCTTCTTCACGACCAGAGAAAAGAGTAATAGCAATACCATTATCTTCGAAATTCAACTACGCAACAACAACATAACATCTAAAAAAATTGCCTTCTATTAATGGATCTGTGATATATTTCATGTTCTGACTAATGTCTCTCTTTTGTTTTCAAATAAGAAAATTGCTCTCTTGTGCTCTTTGGTTATATTTTCCAAATGAAAGAACCCTATTTATAGGCTAAGAATCTATTGAGAATACTTAGTAGGCGTTTGGACATTAAAAATGTAACTTTTTAAAAAGTAATTTTTGGAGTTAAGTTGAAAGATGGTATTTACAATTTAAAATTATGTTTGAACATGCATTTCACTTAAAAAAATATTGTAGTTTTGTAAGTGAGAAACAACATTTTTCTGATAATCTTGAAAAGGTGATCAAAATCACTTTTTTGATTTTTGAAAAACTCATTTTCGAAAATCTCCAAAAACTTATAAATTTGTATGGACAAACACGTTTTTGAAAGAAAATCGAAAAAAGAAAAAAAATTCATGGACTCGAATTCTTAAACAACATTTAAAGGAGTTAATGAATAAATTCATGATCTTTAAAATATCAAATCAAAGTTGTAAAATCAAGAATATATCTAGGAGTTCAAGAATGAATCTAGCAAAATTTTCATATACATTCACCTAGGAAAACCAAAAGGCATGCACGTATTTAATAAAATCCATTATTTCAAAATATTTGACACAAGTTCCTACAAAAATAATTATAAGTAATTCGTAATTGATAACTTAAAATAAACAGTGAATAATATAATATAATATAATATAACATGTTAAATTATATTAATGGTGTAACAATTCATTACACTACAGATGTGTATAACTCAAATTCTTGTTTTAATACCAATATTTCGCATAATTTCTCTATCTCTTAGAGTCTGTTTTGAAAGCCACCCTGTAATTAGAATTAGTATAATTACACAATCTAGTAATTACACAGTTGTGTAATTACGATGACCTATTTGTTTGTCATAGTGTAATTACAATATAATTACAAGTTTAGTGTTTGGTTGCACAAGTGTAATTTTTTAAATTTAGCAATTATCAAAACTTAAAAGCTAATATAATAAATATATGCCTATAAATTTATATTTGTATAAATTATATTATATTTGGTATTTAAGATGTATATTTTTATGTGAATATAAATTAATTAGTAATCATATATTTATAACTAATATTGTAAAAATAATTTATATATATTTTTAAATTAATAAAATTTAGTTTAGATACTTACAACAATTAAAAATATAAGTTTTGTAAGAACATCATGGAATTTATGTCTGATAAAATATTTATAAATGTAATGTCATAACGTTATTCAAATGTTTGACAAAACTAATCTATCAATTCTAACTAAAAAAATGAACAACATGCAATGTGAGCCAGTACTACTAAAACAGGTAAATTGGAACCATAAATAAACACATTTTCAAAATTCAAAAAAATAAAATCGTTTAACATATGTCAAATTCCAACATAATAATAGTAAGTTTCATTGCAACTTAAGATTAGGAAACATGATAAGTTGATAACCACATTCAACAACGAAATTTCACTTTAATTGCATCACTCACTATATGCCAAGTTTGTTAATGCCTCATTATTTCTAATATTAGGAGGTGTAGTTTCAAAAAATAGAATAACAAAATAAAAAATAAAAATATAAGCAATTACATGGAATCACAAGAAGTAAAGATAGAGAAATAAAAGATAAATAATGTATAAAGAAAAAAATATTTTAAAATTTCAAAAAAAAAAAAGTAAAAATAAAATTAAAAAAACAAAAATAATAGAAATAAAAAGTTATAAACAAAATAAACTAAAATAAAAATAAAAAAAGAAAGAAACTAAAAAACAACCTTGTAATTACACAATGTAATTACCACCAATTCTCACCTCCCCTTGAGAATTTGAGAGTGTAATTACACCCCTCCAATTACACCCAATTTCATGTTGACCAAGTAATTACTTGGCCAAACAAATATGCCAAACTGTGCAATTACACCCAATTACATCCAAATCCATTTCCAAGGTGGCTTTCCAAACAGGCTCTTAATTTATAAATTGGTGTATCCAAAAAAAAAAAGATGAATTTTCAGAAACCACTATTGTTTAGTGGATATTAACTTCCTATAGCTACCATATACATAATTACTTCCTATAGCTACTATTCAGTTGTTATGGTAGTGTATTCGATGTATTCGCGCTGCTGTATTGAATACAACAACAAAAAACGCCTAAAAATTAGGGCAGTCCAGCTGTACGCGCATGTAATCACACGTATTCACGCCATGTATTCATGAATACAGTAGCAAAAAACACCTAAAATCAGGGCAGTCTAGCTGTACGCGCATGTATTCACATGTATTCGCGCCATGTATTTATAAATACAATCACAACAATCACCTTAAAAATAGGTATGTCCAGCTGTCTAAGAGAGAGGAAAAATATAAATAACGTATTTCATGCCTCAATGGTAGTATATACCATAAATACTTATTTTGTTATAAAAATATAAAAAGTAGCTACAGAAAATAATTTTTTTAAATAATTCTGATTTATAATAAATAGGGTGTATACCTTTGCTATATCGTAAAAATTGCACGGGGCGCCCTATTTGGTCGCCCCATTTAACCTATACCCATTTTAAAAAAAGATTTAACTTGTACCCACTTTTTAAACAACTTAAGCCCCATTTCTCCTCCTCCTCCTCCTCCCCCTCCTTCTTCTACTGTTGTTGGTGCTGCTATGAAACTTCAGTTGATTGGATGATTGCAATAAGTATGTTTATTAAATTATTTAAAAATAAATTATAAATAATTACGTAAGTTAGTAGATAATAATTTGTGAATATTTTCACGTACGAGAAGTTTAAGGTCACACTTACTAATTCTTTTCATGATAATTCTGTTATTTTCACGTTTATTGTTTCCAAAATTTATGATTTAGATACTGTTGGCAATCTGATTATTTATCTAATATGTTAGAAAGCTTTTTCAAAACTTCAGCTTATATAGTGCTGAAGTTTTTACAAATAAACTAAATAACTTCAACATCTTCTGCTGAAGTTTTTGAAAAAGCTTTATGACAAAACTAATGAATTCGGGACAAAAAAACTTCAGCTTATATAGTGCTGAAGTTTTTACAAATAAACTAAATAACTTTAGCATCTTCTGCTGAAGTTTTTGAAAAAGCTTAATGACAAAACTAATGAATCTAGGACAAAAAAACTTCAGCTTATTTAGTGCTGAAGTTTTATAAATTAACTAAATAACTTCAGCATCTTCTGCTGAAGTTTTTGAAAAAGCTTAATGACAAACTAATGAATCTAGGACAAAAAAACTTCAGCAAATAGAGAACAAAACTTTAACTACTATGCTTAAGTTCAGCAATTACAAACAAAAACTTCAGCAAATAGAGAACAAAACTTCAGCTACTATGCTCAAGTTCATCAATTACAAACAAAAACTTCAGCACACTTGGTTCAACAATTTTTGTTACTTCAGGCCCGTCTACTAGAATGCTGAAGTTTTGCGTGATTGCCTTTGCTACTTCAGCCCCGTATGTTGAAGTTACGCGAAAAAAATGGGTACGCTTACAATTTTTTTTGCAAAGTGGACACAAATTAAAACGTGACCCAAAAAGCGGATATAGATGCAAATGCCCATGCTATATGAGTTAAAATTTCCAAAAAAGAACTTATAAATTGGGCCTCCACATTCTCTACGGAGTCGTTTAGACCCAAGCCCATAATCCATCACCCGACCGCTTTCCCTTTACCGTTAACTTTGCGGAATTGCGGTAAAATCTTTTTTCATTCCGTTTTTTCTTTTCCTTTTCTCATTTTGTTTTTATAGCCACTGCGCTCTCTCTGTTTCTCTCTCTAGGGTTTTAACCCAGAAGAGGACTTCAAAAATCTCGGATGCGAAACTCGCTGGATTTCAATTCAGATCGTCGAAATCAGTTTAAATTGACATCTTCGGACCTACTAATTCGTCATTTAGTATGCATTGTAAGTGTATATTTGTGCTTAAGTTATTTGCTTTTATTGTTCTTTTACTGGGTATGTTTGTTACTGTCATTTGAAAATGCTTGCAATTTAAAAGGTGAGATTATTTTCTTCTTCTTTTTAGTTTTTTTTTGTTTGGCTTTTTATGCTTACAAATTTGGGATTGAGATGCTGTTGATTGATTCAGTATTTTGTTAAGTAAATTTTTGTGTGGAAAGTTTGAAATCCTTAATACCGATTTTATGTGTTATAAAATCTTTGTTAATTGGAGGGAAGGATGTAGAAATTCCTTAACACTATGAAGCGTTTTGCTGCATTGGGGGCGTTGGGCGGGCAAGGTGTTGGGCGGTGGGTTTGGTTCCTAAGGTCTTCTTAGGTAGGGATTAAGTTAAAATTTATCCTGTTGTTATTTGGGTAAAGATTTCATATCTGTTAAGTATTATTTAGAATGTGCGTTTAGGTGGTTTTGTTAAATATGAAAGCTATCAACTTTATGAACATTCCTGCATGCCTTATTTCTTCGTCTCTGAAACTGTAAATTTTGCAGTCTACATAGTGGTGATAGGCTTTGCTGAAAGAAAAAAGATAAAACTTTTTAATCTTGTAAACTGGAGGAGTCATATCCCTTTGGAGTCTGATTCCTTAACTTTGGACGTGTAGTATCAATGCTGAGATTAGTTGATTACCTTGTCAGATTTTTGCATTGGCTTCTGCTTTCTTCTCTTCCTCTTGTTTCTTTCTCTTCATCTTTGTAAATGCCTGCAAGGTCATGAAAATTTGTTATTCGCTACTTTGCTGGAATTAGATTTGTTGAATTATTTGAATTGAAGGCTACAGTTTGTCTTTAAACGGGCTGCTGGATGAGTTAATTTGGTGATCTGCACGTCGGAACTCTCTTGGACCGCCAGGTGGGATCGTGCACCCAAGAATTGTTAATTCTATAGGTAGCTGGCTGTTTGAGATGTATGGTCAGGGTAACTATGCCACTCAGATAGGTCAAAATGCTAATACGTCTAGGCCTCCATTGCAGCAGTGGCCTCCTCCCCCTCCTCCCTCTACCTCTCAGGCTTCACGTCCACCTATGTTGCCACATGGTTATCCACCAGGACCACAAGTTGGTCAGCGTGGCCCTCCTACATATCAGCATGCCCATCATGGTGTACGTCACCCTAGTCCACCTTTTCCAGTTCCAACAAGTGGCAGCAATTCTAGTCAATTTTATGCACTACCTCCTCCTCCTCCTCCTCCTCCATCTGCACAAGTTCATGGAAGCTCCCCAATGCTGCAATCTCACCAAGTTCCTGTGCTGCATTCACAGTGGAATCCTAGTATGCATCATGTTCCACCTGTAATAGCTCCGGGTGCTCCTAGAATTCTTCCACCACCTCCATCACTAGGTCAAATGCCTTATAGAGGTGCATTTCATCAGCCATCGCCAGACAGTATGCAAGTTTTTCTTCATAACCTTCCTCCTCCTCCACCACCACCACCACCAAATTCGCAGAACCCTGGTTTGTCCACACCTCCCCCATTTGATCCCTCCCTGCATTTGAAAAGCCATGATTCTCATGTGCAACCTGCAGTTCCTGGTCCTCAGCCTCCTTTGCCGCCTTCACCTCCTGGGGATCCACCTCTTCCACCATCTTCACCACCTCTCATATCTTCCACTGCAAATACTAATGGTGCTAAAGATGAAGGGGCGTTTGAGCACGATGGAGGGATTGTTAACGGAGAAGATTTACCGGTAAATAGTAATTTGGATTCAGATCTTCCATCTTCTCCTCCTAAGCCTGTATCACTAGCATTTTCAGGAGAAGCCTCATCAGTTCAACTTATTAATTCAAGAAACTCCGCTCCGTCTCATTCCGCTGCCGATTCTGATATGGAGATGGAAGGTTAGTGTACTATATTCTGTTTGTATGCTTTACATGTCTACTGTCTATTGCTTATTGCTATTTGATGCTTCTTCTATCCCAATATATAGAAGTTGTTTGACCCAGTACCAAAATCAAGAGAAAGATGAAAAAATGCGAGTTCAGTATTTGTTGAGGGAAACGTGGCCATATGTTGTCTTTGCCCTATTGAAGAATATAAACTGAATAGGTCCTTCATATTTTTTTTCAAGATACATAAAACTTTCTATGTATAAGTGTATATAGCCTTTCAGAAGAGACCAAACTAACTAACTTTTGGAACGGTCAGCATTTTTTGGCAAGGATTCTAGCATATTTTCTTTTACCTGTAAACTCTTCATTTGGGGTAAGGTTTACTTCAGTCTTATTTTCTTTTTTGCTAGTCTAAACCCTGAATTACAAGGACATCTATGAAAGACAGATAGTGGACACAGTGTCATACCTTTAATGTATAAAGCTACATTGCAATCGGTCTGGTGGAGGGAGCACCAATCAATGGCTATTAGTTGCCTCCAATATTATCTTTCATGCCTATTTTAACAGAGGAAAATTAAGAACACGGAGGTTTAAGAGGTCTTCGTACTAGAGTGCCCGATGCAGTGTAAGGAGCCTGAGTATGATTCTGATGTTTATTTAGAAAAAGAAATATTAGTGAGATTCTTCCTATCTCAGTTAAAGAATGTGAGGTGATTGAACTACTTATTTCGAGTTATTGATTGCTATAATCAAGTTATTTGTCAAGCTCTTTTTTGCACTTGCCAAATCAATATATTCTTGTTTTCTTTGCAACCTGTTAATTGAAACCTTCACATTTCTTTATTGCCTAGATGCTTCATTTTTCTGATTGATGGGTGTGAAAGTTTGTGGTCATCTGATCTATCTTGCTTCTCTGTTGGACTATCAGATGATATCACCCAGCTAGATGAAGATCAACAGATCCATTCCTTTGGGGCTGAGAAGCAGTTAAAGGATAGCTTGGCCGAAGATGTACTACTTCGAAATTCATCATGCTGTGGGCCCTTGGAGCCAGAGGAACAAAGACAAGGTGCAAACGTTTATGCCAATAGAGGGTGTGACCTGAAAAGTCCGTGAAGTGACTCATGTTAGAATAGCTGACACATGTATCTTTTAGCTTTGTGCTTAGTTCTTTTCTAACTCTGAGCATTTATCATGAGTATGCAATAGAATGTCTATAATTCAAAATACGTTAGGAAGCTACCACTAATCTGAAATCACCTTCAGCTGATATGAGATAAAGACATCCCTGATTAATTGTTTATTTTGGGATAGCTTTTCTAGGAGTATTTTGACCTTATTGTAAATTAATATTCCAGTAAAAAATTAAACTTTTAATGTTATATTATTGTTACTATTATTTACATGTATATAACTTATTTTTCACTTTTATTTTACTTTGGTATAATGATGAGATGAGTTGAGCTTAAATAAAAAAACATGGTTAGTGAGGATTCATCTAGCCAACCCTAACCTGTTTGGAACTAAGGCGCAGTTGTAGTAGCTTTAATTTTCTATTTTGATTCTGATGACATGATTTGATAGGTGGTCCTATCCCGAGTAAAGGAGTGAGGTTGTAGTAGGTTAAAGGCTAGCTTAAGGATAGTCTAATGGTAATGAATCCTTTAAATACTAACTATAATGAATCCTCTTAACAATGAATTGAAATGAAACTTAGTAGAGCGTAATGGATGCATAGGATTCATATAGCCGGCCCATCTAATTTGGATTGGGGCATACTTATTGATTGATTGGCTGATGAGATTATTAGTGTTTGAATTTGATGCAAAGTTGCCTTCTTTGTGTTTGTATCCTCTTATATCTTCAGTCTCTGCAGATTCTCCATATCGTGCTCCATCAAGTTTTCAGGAGGCCAACGGTTTAAACAGGGATAATGTACCTGTCTTGGATGATAATGTGCATACATCATCTTCTATAGAGAAAGATATGATCCATCCTAGTGCATCACCCACTGATAAGGGAGTTCATCTTGAAAATAGTCGCAGTCAGCTCATGGAAGCTGCCAGTCCTTTTAGGCTTATTCAAGGCTATGTCTCGGATGATAGTTTAGATAATGCTAGTGAGAATTATCATGGAAATCTTGGCCCTTTGACAGTTCCTCCACCTAGCGAAGTTGTTACTATAACTGCCAAGACAGATACCGGGAAATCACCCATATCTTCAGTTAAACCTTCAAATTCTGTTCCCAAAGGTGATAAAGAATCTTGTGGTGCTGTAAAATTTGAGGATTCCTTTGATAATGGTGTTGGAAATAGATTATCTTTGAAGACTCATACTGCTAATGAAGGACCTCATAGGGAAAATATTTTGAGTGTTGATGATAGTGACGGTTTTGATTTGCTTAGGGACGATGCGACGGATAAATCTCCTATGCGGAAGGTTGATGAGTATGGGAGATTGGTTAGGGAGGGAGTAAGTGACAGTGATTCTGATGATTCACCAAGGTATAAGCGGAGACGTGGAAAAAGAGGAAGAAGCCGGAGCAGAAGCCGCTCTCCTTATGATAGGAGGAGGAGGAAGAGTCCACGGACGAGACAGGAGAGGCGGGGTCGTTCTCGGAGGTACTCATTTTAATTTGCTTTTTCCTACGTTTGTGCCCAATATCTCTTCTGTTGATTTGATTTCTACTGTAGTTTTGGATGATTTTAAAATTGTCAATGCTTAAACTTTACAGCATCTCTCCAAAGAGACACAGAAGTAGAAGCAAGTCACCTTCTAGGCGTGGGTTAACTTTTGGTGGTGACAAAATGAGAAGGGACAGAGGTCATCTCCCACAATGTAAAGACTTTCTTAGAGGCAAGTGTTATTATGGAGCATCATGTCGATATTTCCATGCTGAACTTGACAAGAGTGGTGGATCAAGATCATACAGGAGCAAACATCAGCACCAAGATCTTCCGCCTATTTCAAAGGATTCTGATATGCACGATTTAAAGGATCTGGATGATTTAAAGGATTCTCATGCGCATGAAAATATTGGTACTACTCTCGAGAAATCGGTCCACAATCATGATAAATCCCAAACCCAGGGTATTCCTGATATGGAAGTGAGATATATGAAAGAACCTGAACCTACTTCTCAGCTTTATGGGAAAGAGAATCAAATGGAACTTACTGTGAGTTCAGTAATTGTTGCTGAAGAGCAGAAGCTTCCTGGTGGTAATGCTACTGGGGAAATTCCCTCTTCAGTTGGAACTATGGGAATTCATCAGTTTGAAGATCATGTCTCTGATCAGATGCTCCTAAATGTGGACGAGAAACTTAAAGAGAACTTTGATTCATCTGTTCCGGAGTCATCATCTGTCCAGACATCATCAATGGTCACACCCGTCCAGCTTCCTCAATTTGCGTCTGCTAAGGAGTCATGCCCGTCAATTGTACTCCAGACAGCACCCTTATCAGCTTCCTTTTCTTCACTTCCGCAGGCTTCAAGTACTGCATTTACTCAGCAGATGCCCAGAAATCACAACTTGCCCCCACCATTTAATTCTGCATATATGGAAAGTGTTCCTCTGTATCAAGCCCCATTTCCTCATCAGCCGTCTCCATTCGCTGTACCTCTGAGTTCCTCTTGGAATTCTCTTCCACCACGTCCAGCACAGTCACAACCACCACATCCTCCATTTGTGAACGACTCCTCTGGAAATGCAGCTGGTGGACAACATAATGTTCCTCGGGGACATTTTCAACCAAATATAGTAGTTCCAAGGAATGACTTCTATTCGAGCCCATTGCCCAATATTCCTCAAGGTGGTGAACATCATGCTTATCTGCAGACTCAACCTATCTATTCTAGGGGTTCACCAAATAGACCACCAGCTTTCCTTGGCGAACGTCTGCCTATTGGTGAACTTTCTGTTCCATCTTCTACGAGTTACCCTTACATGCAACAGCCGCACTGTGGTCCTCAGACGGTTGGTATTTCTCGACATCTTGTTGAGCCTGGAGGTAGTTCCTCTATGTCAAGGTATTCATCTGATTCGTTAGACCAGAATCAAGCTCCTCGTTTGCCTGACTTTGTTGGATCCAGAATTTCAAGTCATTTCAACCCTTATGCATCTACATTTGACCAGCCACTAACCACGAAATTCAGTTCGGATCTTTCAATACATGGAAGAGATATGCTCCCTAGTAATAAATACGGTGCATTTAGTTTGAGCAATATGCCAATTGATGGCCATCATGCAGAAAGCCTTGGTTCACAGAATATTACCCCACCATCTGCCCGTGCAGCTGGAGGAATGTTCAACCAGCCAGGTGGTAACCAGTATGACCCACTTTACGACAGCATAGAGCCATCTACTAGCTCACTTAAGAAGTCTGATCCTGGTCAAAAGCTTGAAGTAACGGATGGCTCGGGTGGTATGTTAAGGCTCAGTGGATCCAATGAACCACTAGATGTTGAAGTAAACAAGAGGCAAAAAGGAGGTGGAGCTATTGCATTTATCGCATCAGCAGAAAATGATGAATTTGGTGAGACTGCTGAGGCAGAGGTAGGTGCTGTTGAGAATGGAAGTCCGAGCGATTCCAGTGATGGAGAAGATGTCCCTGCAGGAGAGATTGAGATCGAACAGGTAAAGCCATCTGGGGAGAAAAAGAAAAGTAAGGATTCCCGATCTATGAAGCTTTTCAAGAGTTCAGTTGCTAATTTTGTAAAAGAGCTATTAAAACCATCATGGCGCCAAGGTAATATGAGCAAGGAGGTGTTCAAGACCATAGTCAAGAAAACTGTTGACAAGGTCTCTGGAGCTATGAAAAGTCACCAAATACCCAAGTCTAAGGCAAAAATAGACCATTACATTGACTCGTCACAGAGGAAATTAACTAAACTAGTCATGGTATGACCTCTTCTTATCTCTACTGTTTCACAAAGACCCTTTTATGTGTTTAGTTTTTGCCAAGGGTTTTAATCTGTGCGGGCCAACCAGGTTTAAACGGGTTGTGCTAATACCTGTTGATTGACTTGACCCAATGGGTTGAACCCGAAATGAACCATCAAACGATTGGGTCAAAACGGGTCAACATAGTGTAACACTGTAACCTGACAGTCAAGATACAAGCTATACCAAAACATACAAAATTAAATTTGGAGATCGGAATAATGTAAATGTGGAAGAACTTAAGCTAATAAAAAAATTTCTTTAGCTTTCACTTTTTTTTCTTCAAAAAGCAACAAAAAAAGAGGGAATGTTGGGTCATGCTGGGTATGGTAGGCTATAACTCGTTATTTGACACATATTGACCTAACCCATCTTGTTTTTGGTTAGGGTTGAATCAAGTGTTTGCCTACACTAAAGTGAATGTGCTGGGTATACTTTTTAATATCTATCTTGTGTGTGTGAAATAGGATTATCCCCCCTTCTACTTGAAGTTGAATATTACAGTGCTTATCACTGTTATTTCAAATTTTACCTATGTTTATCAAATTTGCTATTCCATAGACTCTTATAATATAACCTTGGTTGTTTAGGATGCTGATGCTCTGATTAGAAGACATTACGCAACTTCAGTACAATGTAACTAACAGTTTATTTTCCAGGGCTATGTTGATAAATACGTCAAGGTATAACTGTCAGTTTGTTGGCTGTTCCAGTTGGCAACAGCAGTTATTTTGCTGTGGTTTTTGTCATTGTGGATGCTACTGCGCCACAGCATACAACTACTTATGCTTTGAAAAGTCTTTCCTGATGAGCAGTGAGAGTTGCATTGCTGCTTAGGATAAAAGCTCATATGCACGAGTATGCCCAAAAAATTGATGCCTCCAAATATTTCCTGAAACGAGAAACGTGGTATTTGGGATTACTTTGCCAACATCTACAATCAAACCCCAACGTGTGGAATCCTGTACTAAGTGTACTATCTCTGCAGATGGAAGTACGAGGTCTAGACCTCAGCAGCACGTTGAGAAGGGCAAAATGTATGTATTAAGTTTCTTTTTAGTTTAGTTTTGTTTCCTTAATATATATCCTTGTTGAATGGTTGTTGTGTATACGAATATTAATAGCAAACATGTTATTGATTTTTTTCGGCGTTATTGATATTCCCAGAATTTTAATAGCAAGCCTGTTATAGTTTTGTTTCAGTTAATTGTGAGGATAACTGAAAGGTTCTGGTTAGATTTTGTATTTATTTACTTATTAATTCTGGAATGGCCCGTGAACTCTTAATTCTTGTACACTTCAGATAAAGCTGCTTACTTAAACAAGTATGTAAAATTATGGAATATGAAATAACTCCATTTGAAAAAAGAAGAAAATAACTCCCCATCTTAACTATCTCACAATTGACGTTCTTTAATATCGACGATTATGTGGAATGTAGTCAACCTGCACGTAAAACTTCTGTACCTCTAAAAACCCAAGTTTCGTAGTCAAAATGTTTTGGCTTCTATAAAACTTATCGAAAATTTTCCTTGCTGATTTAACTATGAGATTAATATTTTTAGTGTTGATTGCTAATATTAATATATAGAAGCTTCCTAATGATGAGGACCTTCAAATCATAAGTTTTACCCTAAAGCAAGTGACTTGAGGATAAAAATGTAGTACTAGTATTTTTATTTTATTTTATCGCTCTGAGAAGGTTTAAATTCACGCGAGCCCAAATTTGGAAGCATGTAAACTTGTGTACTTGCATGTGATATTTTAAATTGCAAACTTAGATGCTATGCAGGACTCTAAAATGACAATAAAAAACTACACTATCATAAAAAATGACTCGATTAATAGGATGTTTGAAGTACTTTTTACGTGTTGACTCGAGCGTCCAGTTAATAGAGCCTCATGCATCCAAAAACGTATTTTTTTTTACACTTTAGAAGGGCATTAATTTTTCGCCTAATTTTCAATTAAAGTATTTGACTATGTTGGTTATTTTTTATCAATAATTCGTTAAATTATGATATTATTATCTAAAAATATTGTTATACCTAGATTGGTATATCAATTTTTTTATATTTTTCACTCGTGTATTTTATATTACTCGTTCATATTTATATCATTTTAAATTATTTTTTATGTTTTCTAAAAATACAATAAGAAACAAATTTGGACAAATTGGATAAGATTGGTCGGAAAGATCCGAATCCCCAAATGATTACAAAGTTGGATCGGGTTTCCGAGAAAGACAATCTTAAGGAACCAAAATCCCCGCTGTATTTACCCGAAATACTCTGGTCCTTCCACTTCTTACTCAAAAATCAAAATTTGACTTTCCATTTTCAGTTCTCTCCAACGCTCAACAGATTCAACTAGGTAACTTTCATATGCTTCAAATATACTGCAAAAAGTTTTTTTTTTCATTTTCTCTGATGCATTTTACGATTAAGTATTTCGATTAATACAATTTTGAGTTTTCTAGGTTTAATCTACATAGGCATTGTCTCGTATTTGTGTAGGATTCATAAATGTGACTGCTACAGACTGAATATAGATTGCAATCTCTATAACCTAGCTGGACTGAGCTTGCTCCATTTTGTGTTGACCAAATTCTATTTGACTGTGGATATATTGCCTTTCCCCCCTTCCTTTTGGGGAATGTAAACAGTTGTTATTAAGAAAGATTATGAGTATAATTAGTGTAGCGTTGACGAAATCTAAAAGCAAGTACTTTTTAAAGTTTATCTTTTTTTAGTATTTCAGTCTCCATATTTGGATCCGAGTTGGATCTGGGATTTGAAGTTTATGGGTTACTATAGCGACTTTAAGTTAATATACAATAACAATCGGGGTTTGCAGTTGTTAATATCAAATGTTTATAGATTATATTTAGTGGATTTCTTAATACATATACAAGGTCTGGGCAAAAGATATTGGGTTCATGCGAACCCATATCTTACACTAGGGATCCATCCTGATTTGGATGCATGTTTCTACCACTGAGTTGGGTTCTAATGACACTTTTGTAACTAATGTAGCCTCACTAGTGATTGCATGAGAATTTTGCAGAAAAGTTTCTAACTGGTTTCATGCTTCCGCTTTTATTGCAAGTATGCACTATTAAACTTCAGTTATACCCCAATGTTCTTCATTGGAACTTGGTTTAATGTTATTGCAGGACCTTCCTAACATTGTTGTATCCCCTATTGAATGAAAAGGATGCATAGCAGTAGGATAGTTATCCAGGCATTGCCTGCCCCTGGGGCTCCAGACTACTGGGATGCTGAGAAGGGTAAGTGTGGTACTAAACTGAGAAAGCTGAATAGCAAAGCTGCTTTTAGCAGAGGCCATCATAACAAAAACGTTGATGACCTCATTCCCTGGCAGGCAAAAAGAATGAGAAACAAGCAAAATAGGAGGGTATTTTGTATTGGTAATGCTGACCACGTGTTAGGAGCTCCATTGAGGATCATGGATCAAGAAAAAAATTCACATCTCTGGTCGTCTGAAAATATCAAATCAAGTACAAAAGTAGGAAGTTGCTTCGCGGACTTGTGTGCATGGAAGGTAAAGAAAAGAAGAAGCATTCTGGAGAGCAAGTGTAATGCCTCGGAAAATAATGTAACTACTTGTGAACAGGCAAATGCTGCTGCTATAACAGGGAAGAATCTTTTAGATAAAGGTAGAAGTTCAGAAATGGGAGTTGCCACATGCTATGAAGGAGATTTGGTGATGAGCAGTTGTGAGATAGGGGCATGTCTGTCTAAGAATATATGTGATGGGGCAGAAAAAACTAATTGGAACAATCCCTCTAAGTCTACTGGTGCAGATCGTGATGTGGAAACTTGTAGTGATAGGTGCGGCAGTGACAATTCTAAGGATCACATTTTTGTTACTTTGGAGTCGAAGTCTGTCTCTGAAGTTGAAAATCGGGATGAGACAGTTTCTAATGTAGGCAATACTTTGACTACTCAACGTGGTAATTTTGTTGAGGTCAATAATGCTGCAATTGAGATGAGGGATCTGCATAGACACCCAAAGCTGGAAGTGCTGATAACTTATTCCAGGAAGAGGAGAAAGAATTCTAGTGCTCCCGCAAGCAGTTTATCATCTATCATGACGGATGCTGCCTCCTCTTTTCCAATTATAGAAAACAAAGCAAAAACCGCCAGCTCAAACCACTACAAAGTGTCTTTATCGTATTGCTCTGATAATTTGCCTGAAGAAGTAATTACTGGAGACAGTACCTTGTTGACGGGTGTGCAACAAATGCTATTAGAGAAGACACCTGGTGACAGTTCATGCTCTGAAGCTTGGAATAAAAAGGAAATAATACAACTTGATGATCAGAAAGAGAACATCAGCAGTTCAATGGTTTCTATCAAGGATGAGTGTCCAATAGACTCCAAAGCAGAAAATTCTGAGCAGGAGAATAGAAATGAGACAGATGCCACTGTGAATGTGGCATATGAAATTGAATCTACTAAAGAGATTTCACATTGTGCAAGGTCTTGTGGTCTTGGGGCCTCCAACGACACTAATAGTATGATCACAACCAATGAATCCTTGAATGGGGAAAGACAATCAGCAATTGAAGACAGCCCTCATTCAAGAACGAGTGCTTTTGTAGATGGGAAGACTCAAATCACAAATATGGCTATCATCCCTCCATTGGGTGGAGTGCTTAATGCACCTTCTACTAAGAAGCTTCTTGTACTTGATGTAAATGGATTACTTGCTGATATTGTTCCGGTTCGTCATGTTCCATATAATTTGAAAGCGGATATCATTGTATCAGGGAAAGCAGGTAGAGTTGGCCAACTTTTTATTTTGCCTTTTAGTTTTTCTTTCCTTTTAGAAATTATTCTAACTGGGTTATATCTGCTGTGCCAGTTTTTAGAAGGCCTTTTCTTGACGAGTTTCTGCAATTCTGCTTTGAGAGATTCAATGTAGGTGTATGGTCATCAAGGATCAAGTACTCTTCAAACTTTGCTTACTCACCATAGTACGTTTATTGGATATATTCGGTAGTTAAAATGTAGACTCGTGTGGTTATATCTGCCCCGTGTATGTTGTTGAAAATTTTGCAGGAAGAATATGGAGTTGGTTCTTGATGTTCTTCTGGGAAATGCCAAGCACAAGTTGGTCTTTTGTTGGGTATGAATTTTTTGCTTCTCATAGTCTTTCATGACGTGGTGCTTGTACAAGTGCTCAATTCTTGGTGTTCATAGCAGAGGACTAAAAGAAAATTTGTGATTCTTGGACTTTAATATCATTTGAAAAAGGGAAAGTGCATGGTGACAATTAGTTGTAATTTCTGATTTTCTCCCAAGAATTACTAATGCATGGTTACATAAATGGATATCATGGGGAACCTAGGAATTCCTGCCTTGGAATTAGAATCAGACTCAAGCTGAGAAAACATGAGTTATTGGTCTTGTTTGTCTAAGCACACATACTATATTTCTCATCTCAAAGGATAATTTGAGGATTCAAATCCATATTCTACTTCATTGGACTATAGAAGAAGGATTTTCATTCATGCCCAATGTGAGTGATTGAAATCCATAGATAGTGATTAGAAAAATAACTAGATATGATAATGAAGCTTGATTGTTGCACTACTTTGTCATATATGCAGACTCTTTTGTTTGCTGATGCATGGAATTTTGAATTATCAATCCAATAGGAGTCTCAATCCTTTTCCCGCTCATTTCCAGAGCCAATAATTGAATTGCTCTAGATATAAATTAGTGGAGGGGTGGTCAATTTTTTTTTTTGATAATGGTAACATGTATATTAAAAATAAACAGCACTAGGGTAGTGCCAAGCCATATTTACAAGGAACAAAAACCAGCTATGACAACCTAGGATTACAGTGCACCTATCAGGTCTACTAAAGATTCTGCCTCCTCAACATAACTTTCTTTACACCAGAAATGAAACAATAGTAAACACTTCATCTTGATTTCCTGTAAAGAATTGCTTCTGTCTTCAAAAGTTCTTAAATTTCTCTCCTTCCAGACTGTCCACCATATGCACGCAGGAACCAATCGCCACCATTTCTTCTGTTTCACTATATCCCCATTATAATTCCAACACTTCAACAGTTCACAGGTGTTAGCTGGCATGCTCCATTTAAGGCCCGCAATATTAAGAAATAGCTGCCACAGTTTGTCAGTAAAAGGACAATGAAGAAACAAGTGGCTATTAGTTTCTATAGCTGAACCACATAATAGGCATCTAGAGCATAGCTGAAAACCTCTTCTTCTCAAGTTCTCTTGGGTTAGACAAGCCTTTCTTGCAACTAACCATGAAAAGCATACCACCTTGAAAGGTGCCTTTACTTTCCATATATACCTCCAGGGCCATTGTTCTAACTGTTGGTTTGAACCAGCAATTATAGAGTGCGGATTTGACCGTAAAATTCCCACTCCTGCAAAGGTTCCAATAGAGTTTATCTTTAGTTTCTCCAAGACCTTGGAAACGTTCCAAGATATTAAATAAATCCACAACCCTCTCTAATTCCCAATCATTCAATGCCCTTCTAAAAGTAACATTCCATCCTTGCTGACCCTAGGCATTGTCTAAAGTTGATGCAGGCGATGTTGCAATGCTGAAAAAATTAGGAAAAAGTTCTTTGAGAGGACCATGTCCTAACCAGTTATCATTCCAGAAAAGTGTTTTCCTTCCATTACCCACCTTTATGGATGTATTATCAGCCAGAGTATTCCAGTGAAGTCTGATCGACTTCCATACCCCAATCCCATGTGAACTGTTAACAATGTTAGAGCACCATAGTCCATTTTGTCCATACTTGGCACGAATGACCTTTCTCCACAAAGCATTAACCTCCAGATTGTACCTCTAAAGCCACTTCAATAGTAAACTTTGATTGTGGGCTTTAAGATTCCTAACACCCAAGCCCCCTTTGTCTTTGCTTGTGATAAGGGAATTCCAATTAACCAAATGAATAGTTTCCTTCTCTCTGTTTCCTTGCCATATAAAGTTCCTTCTTAGTGCATCAATTCTTTTCCTTACCTTGCTTGGTAAGGGAAACAGAGACATTACATATGTAGGCAACGCATCCAAGACACTATTAACCAATATCACCCTTCCACCCAAGGATAAATACTGGCTCTTCCATATTGACATCCTTTTTTCACATCGTTCAAGAACCCCATTCCATATCTCCTGCGATTTGTTCTTGGAGCCTAGAGATAAACCCAAATATATAGTTGGTAGAGAACCCACCTCACATCCCAGTATAGCTGCTAAGGCCTGGATATCATCTACTTCTTTAACTGGGAACAACATGCTCTTCCTCCAATTTACATGGAGCCCTGAGACTGCTTCAAATATAACAAGAATGACTCTTAGAAATTTTAGTTGGTCTGCCTTTGCCTCACAAAAAACTAAAGAGTCATCAGCATAAAGAAGATGAGTGATCTCCACACTATCTCCCTCCCTGTTTGAAGCTTTAAAACCTTTCCGCCAACCATTGTTGTTTGCATTTCTTAACATTTGGTTCAATCCTTCCATAGCAAAGAGGAAAAGAAAAGGTGATAAGGGATCCCCTTGTCTCAAGCCTCTCTCCGAAGGAAAAAAGCCCTCTGGTGAATCATTCACCAAAATGGAAAATCTAAAGATATCCAGTTGATCCACTTCCTACCGAAACCCATATCCTGAAGAACTTTGAGTAAAAAGTTCCAATTAACATGATCATAGGCCTTTACATAGAATTCCAGGAACCTGCCCTTTAAGTCTGGAGTCCACACATTCATTTGCAATTAAAGAAGCATCCATGATTTGCCTGCCTCTTATGAAGGCCATTTGATGCCCATTCACTAGCTTGTCCACCACTTTCTTGAGCCTTTCTGTCAACAGTTTGGAAATGATCTTGTAAATGCTTTCTATAAGACTAATAGGTCTGAAGTCCTTGAGTTCCTTAGCTCCACTTTCTTTGGAATAAGGGCAATGTAAGAAGCATTGAAACTCTTCTCAAAATATTCATTGTTGTGGAAGTTCCTGATGGTCTGGATGATATCTTCTTTCACAGTCTCCCAACAATTATGGAAAAACCCCATAGAGAAGCCGTCGGGGCCCGGTGCCTTGTCAGCTGCACATAGCTTCAAGGTCTCAAACACTTCTTGTTCTTCGAACTCACCTTGCAACAATTCATTATCTTCCTCTGTAATGCTGCATTCACCTTGGAAGTTAAAATCTGGTCTCCGATTTCTGTTTCTGCATATAGTTTCTGATAAAAACACACTATCTCGATTTTAGTTCCATGTGGCTCAATAATTTCTTCCCCTTGAACCTCCAGCTTATCTATATGGTTAGCTCTTCTATGATAGTTGGCAATTTTCTGGAAAAACTTGGTATTTTTGTCACCTTGTTTCAGCCATAAAGCTCTAGATCTTTGTCTCCAAGCTATCTCTTCATTCTTTGCAATCTCCTGGAATTCCATGTGCAAGCTTGCCTTCTCAAGTAATTCGGCCTCATTTAACGGTCTTTGTTCCTGCAAAAGATCCAAGTTTTGAATTTGATTCAAAAGCTCAGTTTTCTTCCTCTTCAAGCTCCCCCCATTAAGCACATTCCACTCCTTTAATTTAACCTTCAACATTTTTAGTTTATAAGCCAGAATATAATCTGGCCTACCAGTGATCTCACATGAATTCCACCATCCTGCCACCCTCTCCTTAAACCCTTCCACTTCCATCTACCAATTCTCAAATTTGAAATAAGATTTTGAGAATTCCCATTCCCCATATTTCAAAGAAATAGGGCAATGATCAGAGACAATTCTAGGAAGAATGGATTGGTTAATATTGTTAAACTCCTCGTCCCACTCAGCTGAAAACAGGAATCTATCGATTCTTGAAGAACAATCATGATTGTTCCCCCTATCCCAAGTGTACCTACCTCCCAATAAAGGAGGGTCAACAAGCTTTAGATCTTCTATAATTTCTGAAAAATCCTTCATGGCTCTGGTAATACCCCTGCTATTCTTCCTTTTAGTAGCGTATCTAGTAGTGTTAAAATCGCCACAAACCACCCAAGCACCTTCACAAACTCCTCTAATCGCACCCAGCTCCCACCAAAGCTCCTCTCTCTCCCTTCTACCGTTTGAGGCATAGTCCCCAGTAAGGAACCAAGAGAAATTCCTATTCAGAGAAGAAATTTTACAGGAGATGCAATGTAACCCTGTATTAACTAATTCCCCGGCCCACACCCTTTTGTCCCACATAATTAGAATACCTCCACTCCTCCCATTGGACTCTAAACTTACATAGTCTGCCCATCTGTTGCTACACAAAGACCTAACCAGCGCGCCGTACTCCCCTTCCATCTTTGTTTCTTGAAAATAGTAGATATCTGCTCTCCATTCTTGCATTAAAGATTTTATCACCCTTCTCTTTTCAAAGTCATTCAAACCCCTCACGTTCCATGAAATAATTTGTACCTTCATCAATAACTGATAGAGTTGTTTGTCCCCCTGCTCTTTGATCCGCTTTCTTTGAATTTGATGCCAAATTGTAGATTCTTGACTTCATTCATCCCCTTTTGTTTTGGGGTAGATAGGTTAGAACCACTAGTTTCCTTTCGCTTCTCGTGCCTTTTCTTGTCCAATTTCATGAACAGAGACCATGCCTCCCATTCGCATCCCTGAAAGTCCACCCCAAACTGCTTGCTTAGCTTCATAACATTTCGGTGAACCCATAAAGAAGCTTCTAACTCCGCCATCTGAATTTGAACATCTAGCGGTTGGACATCTTCAATTGGCCAGTGTTGAGATTGTTCCACTCGAATTAATTGTAGCCCAGAATTTTCTTGGTTTTCTACGCCCGTTCCCTCGATATTCGGCCCTGTTTCATGGTAGTTTTCTTTATTTCCTTCAGAAATTCGAAGAAGATTTTGATTCTGATAACTAACATTAGCATCTTCTTTTGCAACCTCGACTGAGTCTACCATTGCTACAGAGTCGCATGACTGTGAAGCTTGGATAGCTTCGATCTCCACGAGGAAAGAATCCACTATATTCAGTGGTATGGGCTCTAAGGGAGTGATAGAGCTCAAAATTTGGTCTGGCCCAATTTCCTGCCTTTGGGCCCGACCCAAATCCGATTCTTTAGCCCCAAGAGACGGATTATTTAACACTAAATCTTCCACGTGCTCAGCGTGCCCTAGCAACAATCCCAATTTGGAGTTAGATGACTCCCCTTGTTCTCCCCCATAACCAGTCATTACAAGGCTGGACTTTTGTGGGTTACTCAAAAATAAATCTGGCCCAATTCCTTTCTGCAATATAAATGGCTTTTGAACCATGCCCAAACTTGAGTTTTTGGCTCCAGAGTTTTTTCCGGCAATAACAGGAGCCTCCACGTGCTCTGCATGCGCCTTTAGTTGTCCAATTTTAAAATGTGACACTTCCCCGTGCTCTCCCACGTGACCAGCCACCCTAGCCCCTATATCTTCTGCCACCAGATGTGGCTGAACACAGACCATAGCGCTAGACTCCCTTTTCGCAGTAATCCTCCGATCAACAGTCACCGTTGGAGTTGATTCACACCAAATTGGCATGGAGAAAACCAGACCGTCATTTTCCACTTCAATGCATTTGGGAATTTTGTCAATTGGCCCTCTTACTCTGATTCTTGCCCATTTCAGATGATTTCTGAGAAGGGTTTCTTCTTCTGTTTCTACCCATCCGCCGCATTTCGTCCCTATCTCCTCCATGACCTCCTTTGACCATAAATGCAAAGGCAAGCCGATAACCCTAATCCAAAGAGACTCACTAACGAGACCTGCCGGAGAGCAGCTAGCCTCCGGCGACCACCAAATCAATTTTATGGGTTCTTGATCTTCTTGTTGGGAAATTCAAAAAGAAATTGTTGCTCGTTTAGGTCATAAATCTGGACGCCGCAAGGTAACTTCCATCTATCTGCGACCCATCTTCTTAGTTCCGATGTAGTGGGAGCTTCTGTCTTCCCAATAAAGGATCCAACCAAACATCTG
Source organism: Nicotiana tabacum (assembly GCF_000715075.1). NCBI lineage: Eukaryota > Viridiplantae > Streptophyta > Magnoliopsida > Solanales > Solanaceae > Nicotiana > Nicotiana tabacum. The sequence continues at coordinate 18,022,584 of NC_134087.1, read as the reverse complement.
CTGAGAGTGTCATTATCTGTTAGAACAACAGATTCAGGGATGCTGATACGCTGACTTTGATGTACGAAAGTGATATTCCCCTGCTTAGGTTGCCATTTGCTCTGTTTAATTGTTGTTGCATATGTGATCTCCTGGGTTTGAGGATTCTGCACACCAACGTTGGCTGTGTTTTCGAGGATAAACTTCTCAATTTTTGCAGCTATGCCTCCCCATCCTTTGTTAGGAGACAGTTCAGGAATTATAATGACTGATCTCCTCTCCCCTTGAACTGTGACAGTACTTATGAATCTACCGTACCTGTTGTACTTTTGAGAACAGAAGTAGTTATGTAGATGATCAGTTAATTTCCAAGAATTGTACTTATTTCCTCTGGATGCGGAGTTGCGGACGCCATGTGCATTAAGTCGCAAATCCACAGCATTGCCTTCCTACTAACTGTCATTCTACGCATTGAATTCCTTCTCCTTTCAACCCAATCGTACAACCACCTTTCGGAAGCAGTGAAATCCTCAGAAATGTCAAAGGATTTGTCCCCAGACGTGAAAAAAATCTTGTTAGCACTGTTACCATAATCACGAACCATGTTTTAATCAAATGAGACTAGAAGAAGGCTCCCGCTTGATTGCCATTCTTTCAAGTTACCTTTTCAAGGCTCAAATTCTACGATAGTTGTCACCCTTCCCTTTATATGTCCGGTTAAGTTTTGGGCCTTCACGAATGGGATGAGTTATTGACCTTTCATAGTGTGAGAAAATAAAGCAGCTAAACTCTTTTCTTTGCAAAAGAAAATGAGTGTCTTGGAAAATTTAGCTGGTTCAGGATGGAAACAAGTCCCCATGATTGCCACGTAGCTTACTGAGTATTCTTTCATTAATTCTCCCTTGCCCTTATTCCTCAGTGAAACCAAATACCTAGGAATACATATGGTGCCAACTTCCCTCTGCTGCCTTACTCTACAACCTAATACTTTTTGGGCTCCAGTTGAATTCCTGAGAACTACATTAAGTCTGCTGCTTGGCTTGTGAATTTATGGTTTTACCTTATTGCAATAGACTGGAGTTTCCAAACTAGTGGCTCATTCTCTCTTGGATAGTTATTTTAAGATTTGGTAACCTAGTTGGATAAACACTTTTGATTGAACATAGTTAATGTTTGTGGCTCTACCCACTCGATTGATGTATGAACTAACATATGGAAATGTCCCGTTCCTAATTGTCAAGTAAGATCGAGAAATACTCTTTTGTTCCTTTTTTTTGTTTTCTTCTCGTTGGGAGAATATAAATGTTATGTTGGAGAAGTTGCTACTTTCTATCCTGCCTTCTTTTTTTCTTTTCAATTCTTATTATTTTGGTGTTCTTTGTACACACTTATTTGTTTCTCTGTTTGCTCTTTTCATTTATTCATTTCAAAGTAGCATAAC